>NW_027069680.1:733664-767552 GCF_002906115.3 Quercus suber | reverse complement strand
TTAGCAATAGGATGCTAGTGGTCTAAGTCACTATTGTGTAAACTTCAATTCTTTCATAGTGGATTTTTTTTACCTTAAGGATGAATGTTCAAATAGCATATAAACCACTATGAACGTTTAGACCTCCAATACAAAATTATCAATTCAAGCTTAATGTCAAACAATATATGTGCGGAAAATAAACACAAGTTAATAATAGAATTGATAAACAATCTAAATCAATTAAAATCACATCCACAGTAAAAATTAAATGGCAAAGATTAAGGGAAGAGAGATGCAAATACAAGGACAACACAACGATGTGTTATTGAAGAGGAAACCAAAGCCATCGGCGAAAAACCTCTCCGCCACCCTCCAAGTGGTTAATAATCCACTAGAAAATGTAGTTGAGATACATGAACAGCAATAGATCCTCCAAGCCTAATCTACCCAGTGTACCTAAGCCCCCAAGCTTCTTGCTCCACCGAGATTATGCCAAACTTTTGTCTTTTCTAGCTTACCAGATTCCACTATAGCCCATAACATTAACCAATAACCATTGTTCCCTTCTTAACTACTTCTCAAAGCACCAAAAACCTTCTCACAGATATGGGTATGTTGAGAAAAGGATTTGGCCAAGAACCTCTCAAGGATGTAACAATGGAGAGGGTGAAAGTAGAGAAATTTGAAGAGTCTCTATGTAAAGATTATGAAAGTCAATCTTGTTTTTCTCTAGGGTTTCTCTCAAAATTTTCTCTGAAAGCTCTCTACGATTTCGTGGGTATAAGGGTATTTATACTAGGGTGGAAAAGGAATGCGAATAGTCAGTTTTTCCAAAACAGAGATGGCTAGCGACTTGGCCTCGCTACTTGACTGAGTCATGAGTTCAAGCTGCGAGCTAACTGAATGGCCAGTCTGGATTTTTTCTCCTATGGTGCTACAGCTGGCATGACGTTCAGCTTCTCTGCATGCTTCGCTCATGTGCATCATCTAGCAGCTTGCCAATCACGCAAGCCACTCGCGAGATCCAGTCGCGAGTTCCTACTTTACTGCACATTCTTGAGCATTTCGTCACACTTTTTTACACACTACCCTTACATGATTCCTACCTAAATACAGGGTTTCTAAGTGCTGAATTACAAGCAAATTGGCACGGAATAAAGCCAACAAGATGGTTGATTAAATTCAACCTTACAATCTCCCCATTTGGTTATTCCATGACAAAACCCTACAACAAGCTTTAGACTTAATGCGTGAGTTGGGAACAGTTGAACAAAAGTCACTCACACCTAACTCTAGAATCTGTAAAGCTCTTGAACTATAAGAACAAGTATTTCCTAAAACACAACAACACAGTATGATCATTGTATGCAGAAAACTTGTAATGCATATAGAGCAAGCACAATGCGATCAAGAAAAAATGTATATATAAAAATTGAAAAATAAAAAAAATACAAAAATAGTGTGTTTTGTATACATTGGTACTTGTGTACCTTGGATGGCCTTTGAAACAAAGTTTTCTAAACTTTGTATCATTTGTAGCTTAGATGAGTATCTTTATGCACAACTAAGCAAGTGAGCTTTGTCGCTCTTGTTTGTGATGAGTAAGATTAAGTGATCTCTTGTACTTAACACTCGTATCACTCTTTTTGATGGGAAGGATTAGAAAATCCAAAGAGAAATACATAAATAACCATCTCACCACTGTTGCCGGCCAATCATGAATGACATCTATATGCTTTGGCATAGCAAAAGTGTGATGTCAATGACATTTGTGTGCTTCGGCATAGGAAAATTGGAATGTCAAATACTTAACATCATTGGGTATTTCTTTTCATTCTCTTATATGTCCATGCACGATTTGCTCAAAAGAAAAATAAGCAAAGAAAAATAAAAAGCAAAAAGACAAAAAAATGCTTTAAATATGATTGCAAGCGTTTATTCTAGAAGATGTGAGAGTTATAGGATGTACCTCAAAGGAGATAGTCCCCATCAAACAATTATGATTGTGTGTAAGTTAAAGTGATTTTCTCATATCTCAAATCATCATAACATGTATACACTTATACAATTTTGCAATGTTTTTCATACATAACACACAATATTCTTTGCTACTCTTGATACATGTGCAGGTACAATGTGATTTGGCCATCACAAGGTTTACATGTGTTTATGTATGCTCACTAAATTGTCTTGACTTGTTTTTGAAATATAAAATTGGTTAGACTTGTTTAGTGTGTGTGTGTATGTGTTTTTTTTGGGATCCACGTGCTTAAAATTATTGTTGAGAGATAATTTTGAGAGCTTAATATGTGGATTGGATCTTTGATTGAGTTGCATGTCTTATTGCATTCATGCATTTAGTTGTGTGCAAGTTGATTGTGTGTTGGTAGGATGGAATTGGGCTGAGCCCATGATGAATTTTCTATTGCATGTCACATGTTCATGCATTTCCCATGCATACGTACTCTCGTTTCAATATACTTTCTATATTTGATCTGTTTTGGAGCTTTTTTTATTGTCTCTCTTTCTCTCCCTCTCTTTCTGTTTACGTTAGTCATGTCTATGGCACCTAAGCGTAAATCTGCTTCGTCCCGAAACCCTCTTCATTCCTGAGCATCATCTTCGTCTGATCCTACTCCCTCTCATCTTCGGTTCCATGATGAGGATTCCTGTAAGGCCTTCTTGGAGAACTTTTCTCGACGAGGCATTCATTCTGAATGCCAAGTCATTCTAGTAGACTTCGCCGACACCGACCTTCCCAATGTCATTCATAGTCGAGGATGGGAGTCATTGTGTGACGTTTCGGTCACCTATCCTTCTGTGCTTATATAGGGTTTTACTCCAATATGCATGGAATTGATCGTTCAGTATCTCACTTTTTCACTCGCGTTCGAGGTACATGCTTTCCTGTCACACCACAACTTGTTGTGGAAGTGCTTCGGGTCCCTAGGGTAGAGTTTCTTGACTATCCTAGTTGTGAGTATTTGAGGACTGTGTCCAAAGATAAGACGATGTCTGCTTTTTGTGAGCACCCTTCTAAGTGGGGTAATCATCAATTTACACCATGTAAGCCCGTTGCAAAAGACCCTCGATTTTTTAACATGGTGATGACCTTTGTTCTCCATCCTCTCTCTCATTATAACTCTATCACAGAGCCTCATGCTCGGTTTTTGTTATCCTTCCTTGAGCATCTTACTATAGACTTCCCTTCTCATTTTATTCTTTCCATTATAGATGTTTATTTGGATTCGGTGTCCCATGATAAGCTTATCTTTCCTTTCGTTATCACGAGGATTTTACGCAATTTTTCCATCCCTTTTCCAGCGTCCAACCCTTTTTCTCTTATATGTGCCATAGATGCTACTACCGTTAAATGTAGTGAGGTACAATTTAGGTCGCAACAGTCAGATTCAGTAGCTCCTCCCTCCCATTCGGCTCCATCTCTATCTGTTCCATCCACATTCGCTCCCTCCTCTTCTATAGGCGATATGACTCTCGAGACATCATGGCACAGCTGCAACGCATGGATGCTCGCCTTGATACACTCTCTACTGAGTTGTATTAGGTGAACGTTCGTGTTGGCCATATTGCATGGCGGCAGGCGACCCTGGGTGGTTTCGCTTCTGAGGCTTCTCCTCCACCTCCTCTAGTGGCTTTTGATTCTGAGGCTAATAATGACAATGATGCTTCTGATGATGATGATGATGATGGAGATGCTAGCTCTATCAATGAGATGTCTACTTAACACTCTACCCTTTGTCACTCATGACAAAAAAAAAGGAGTAGTTTTGGGTTATATGAGAGTAGTCATTCCTAGGGGGAGAGTCAGTATAGGACATTTTGTTAGGGGGAGTGTTGATATGAGGGATGTAGTGAGGATTATTTGTATCTTTTCATTTCTTTCTTTTATAGGTACATTGATCTTGTACATTGGGTCTTGTGACCATTGTTGACATACATTGTACTTATTCTCTCTATATGTGGATGTACGTTTTTTCTCTCACCTACCCTTACATGTGTTGTTTCTTTTCTCTCTTTATGCACATGCTTCTTATTACTGGTATACAATCTATTATTTCTGTTTCACACTAAGATGCCTTGATGAGTTTTGTTTATAGTGTTTTAAAAACACAGGTTGTCAAAGTCTACTTGCCATAAACTCTCTTCTTGCAAAGTTTTTCAAGAGTTTGTCTTAGGATAGATTTTATTGTATTCAACAAGTGAGTATGAGTTGAGTGATTTATGACTTCTCTCATATGTTCATTTGTTTGTTGTGGTTTTGTCACGGATTGCCAAATGGGGAGATTGTTAGAACATATGTGTTTTACTTGTTAAGAACATATGTCATTCTTTTATGTAATTGGCTAATCCTTTGACAAAGCGCATTTTACTTGTAATTGGGTAGATCTAGGTGTTTTTAATACTTCTAAAAACAAGGTTTCAAGATCAAGTGTTAAAGCAATTCAAGTCTGTCTAAGAAACAAGCTAAATAGTGCAAATTCATTAAAACTCGACAGCTGGCTCGACAGCTATATCTATTGAGCTTAAGAAAGCTATTTCAGCCTGTGTGCTCGACACTTGCTCGATAGCTCCTATTTCTTGAGATCCGTGAATATATCTTTAGGCCTTCTTTTCTCCTAACCCTAGACATATAAAAGGATTATTTTAAGGGCCATCAAAGAGTTCACAAGTTGCACATGTTTTGAGAAAAGTTTGTCCAAGCAAATTGTGATTGGAGACAAAGTTTTGCCCTAGTTCATCATTCTTGAAAAAGTTGCTGTGTATGTGCACTATAGGGTTTTGTAACCAAGCATCTTCCTGATTTTCTTTGTGGATGAACTGAAGAACTTTGCAGCCAACAACCTTCTCTGGTTAGTGATTGAAATCGCGTATTGGGATCTGCGCAATTGGTTAGTCACGTATTTGGGAGTTGTGCATCAAAAGAAGAAATTGTCACTACAGAACAAGTCCAATTGGATATTGGGGTAAGGGTTTAACGGTAAGTTGGTATAAGGTACTGTGATTCCTTTATTTGTAACCACTTGTTGTGATAATAATAGAATTTTGGGAATGGTGACCTTAAAATCACCCGATGGGATTTTTTTCGCGTAAGTTTTTTCCATTCGTAAACAAATCACCATGTCAATTTATTTTCTGTTGCATACTTTAATTATTAGTGATCTGTTTGTGCTACCATGTTCTTTGCATGTTAATTTGATTAATTAATGACTTGGCTAATTAATCAATTAATTTAATCACAATAGGTCAATACATTTTTGGCCTATCAATATGATGACCTAAGAAAACCAAACCAGTAAAAAACTTGGGGAGGATTTAACCTAGTTATCCTCAAGGCAAACCGAATCCACTATGAAAGAATTGAAGTTTACACAATAGTGACTTAGACCACTAGCATCCTATTGCTATCTTGAGTAGGAAACTTACTACCACGACTTCGTGACAGCTTTAAATCCACAAACTACTTCTTTCTTCAATTCCCAGCAAGTACAAGTACTCCCACTTGTGTATCTTTAATCTCTTGAATCTACAACTAAATTGATCATCAAGTTCTTGACATAAAACCCTACACGTCAAACGGGCTTGGGCTAGGTTGGAAATTCTGCAAAAAAAATAATCTGCACAACTTTTGATAGACCAGGTTTAATTCTCGATCGATCGAGCTAGGAAGATTTACACAGTAAATCTTGCAGTAACTTGATTCCAATTTTACATAAAAACACATACTTTGAGCAAGTCTAAATAAGACTAAAACCGTTTTGATCATGGTTTGCTAACATTACAAAATGAAGTTCTAATACATTAGTTCCTAATTCCTTAGAACCTAATAGAAACAATTACATCATCTGTGGAATGTAGAACATCTCAAGAGGTACTATTGTTAGCAAGGAGATTTTTTTAGTTTACCTTTATCCAGTTGTTTGGTAGGCAAGAATGAATAACAGACAAGTTTCCTCGTATGAATAAACATCTTTCTCTTGGAAAATCTAAAAGTCCCATCTCTTGTTCGTTTATTATACAAAAGACAAGTTTTCAAGTAGAAGGTTGTTTATGCCTCGCGGTGGTTCAACCACCCATTGCAGTGACACTCAGCACGCGCTTGAAGAAGTACAGGCTCGGGAGCTCGAGTGCTGTGGAGGAGGGTTACACCTCTAGTGTGTGATTGGAAAATGAGTCAATTTTAATGGATTTACCATCATGGTTCTCAGAACCGGACCGGACCGAGAGGTCGAACCGTGAGAACCGAGAACTAGGATGAAAACCGGTTTTTTAAGCCTAAAGAACCATATTTTTTGTTAATTCCATGAACCCCTAAAACCGGAGTTGGATCGCATGAACCGGTGAGAACCGTGCGGTCCAACCCCTTAGCAATTTTTTTTTTTAATTTTTTTAATTTTTTTAATTTTTTTGTTTTATAAAAACAACTTAACACAATTTTATTCTACTTAATTTAATTATCCATCTCTTACAAGGAATAAAAAAAAATTATAATTAAAATCCTTCAAAGATATTCAACTTTACTTCAAAAATTAATCATAAATTTTAATGTTTTCATGGTTATTATTTTATTTTGTTAACTTTCTTATTTAATTATTAAATATATGCTTGAAAATCATTAAATTTCCCTTACATATATAGATATATTAGTCAATTTTGCTAGTTTTATAAATTTAATATCTATATTTAGGCTATAATTAATTATTAAATTAATTACGACGTCATCACGGTTCGACCTCGATTCAACCTCAAAAACCTTGAACCTCTTCCTTTTACAGTTTAATGAACGGTCCGGGTCTGAAAACCTTATTTGCCATAGGTAAGTGAAGTCGCCACCAATCATTGGGTTTTTTCTAAGGTATGATTAGTCACCTGACTTTATTTGATTTTATTATTAATCCTAGGCTAAGAAAGAGGTCATTTTTCCTAATCCAATATGGATGGATAAAAAATCTTGGTTCTTAAGTTCAAAAGTCTAGTTACGTGTGGGGAAGATGTTAGACACCCCACAATGCCTGTCCAAGGCCAATACTTTATTTTGGTAAAATCTTAATTTTTGGACATTGGCAATTAAAAATCAAGCTATTGGAATTAGATTTCGAGGCTTTAATCGAATTGGACTTTGAGGTTTGGTTTTGGAAAGGGTGTGGTCTCGATCGATGCTTCCCTAGTGTGTTTGGAATCGTTGCTGAATTTCCATGACGAAAATTCAGTAGCATTTCGCCTTATTTTTGTGGTGAAAATCTGGTAGCGCTTCGCCTCAGGTGCATCATAATACACAAAATAGTATTCTCACCAAGCTTTCGCCTTAAGAATACGGCAATAGAGAGGTGCCCCATTTTTCACGGCAAAAATCTAGCATGCTAGGTCAAGTTGGAGCCCCTCAAAGTATTAAACATATTGATGCGTGTTGCATACACTGGGAAACCAATGTCACTTGGTGACATGGATCGAGACGATTACACTGTGATGATCATGCACACAATATAGTGTGAATATGCACCTACAACAATTGCCTTGGGCATATACCCACATTACAAGGTTAAGAGCACTCATGGCTAGAAAGAGTCACTCACATAGCCATGAAGGTCCATCATACAAAGTGAATGATCACCCACACACAAGCATATATAGATATACATACATCATATGCAATGCTATCACACATAGCAGGAAAGTAGAACAGACATTGCCAACATCGCTAGGGTATAGCCTAGCAAGGTATAGGAAATGTAAAACAGACATTGCAATACCCAGGTAATGCGGCCCCAAGCAAAGCGCAGGAAAGATAAAGGGTACATGGAGTGGAAACCCTAATACAATGCTCTAGAGAAGAAACTAAGAGAGAGGGTGAAAGATGTATCCACTCAGGAAGGCTAGGCATCCTAATCTATTGAACATTACCCTTTTTGGGCTTGCGTCTTCTTGCTTGCATCCTTGCCCTTTTTGCTTGCGCCTAGGAAGTCGTGCCCTCACTCAAAGTGTCCTTGCTCTATGTGTGTACATGCAATAAACAAAGAAAACAGCCAGTAGGCAAGCAAAGGAGATAACAAAGAGGTAAAGAGAGCATGCAAAGAGACACACTAACAAAGAGAGCCAAATAGGAGCACATACATATGTTATCAAACAAAAAGGGGTTTCCTAGGAGGACAAATGTAGGTTTGGATCGGGTGTCCATAGTTCCAAGATGTTAGGACATATGTGGATTATGTCAAGAACATATGTCATTTAGGATTGGCTAATCCTTTAACAAAACACACTTTACTTGTAATTGGGTAGATCTAGGATGTGTTTAATACTTCAAGGAACAAGAGTTCAAGTCCAAATGTTAAAGCCATGCAAATCTACCCGAGAAGCAAGTGAAGAAGTGCTGGATTTTAAAACCTGATAGCTAGCTCAACAGTCAGCATCTATCAAGGTTTAAAAGGCAACTTTTGCCTGATGCTCGACAGTTGCTCGATAGATAACCTATCTATTAAGATTTATAAAAATCAGTTTTTCAGATCTGATTTCACACCAATCCATGTATATTTGTTTAGGCTTTCTTTTCTCACAACCCTAAACATATATAAGGATTATTTTAAGGGCTGTCATAGCTGATGCAACTTAATGCAAAAGTTTTTCACAAGCATATTGTGACCGGAGACACATGCCTTAGTTCATCTTTCTATTGAAGAAGTTGCTGCACTTGTATGCCGTAGGGTTTTGTAACCAAGAAGCTTCGTGATCTTTATCGTGTTGATGAACTAAAGAACTTCGCAGCCAACATCCTTCTCAAGTTGGTGATTAGTCATGTACTTCGATCGGTGCATCGATTGGTTAGTCACATACTAGGAGCCGTGCATTGAAAATGAGAGATTGTCACTGCAGAATAAGTCCAATTGAGTATTGGGGTAAGGGTTCAACTATAGGTTGGTATAAGGTACTGGGATTCCTTTACTTGTAACTGCTTGTTGTGATAATAGTGGATTCTTGGGAGTGGTGACCTTAAAATCACTAGGTGGGGATTTACCTTAGAGGTTTTCTCCACTTGTAAACAAATCACTGTGTTAACTTTATTTTCCGCAGCATATTAACTTAATTGGTGATTTGTTTGTGCCACCACTCGTATTGCATGTTAATTGAATTGATTAATAAACTTGGCTAATTAATTGATTAATTTATCACAAGGGATTAATACATTCTTGGCCTATCACATGAGATTGGAGTATAAATGACACACGTGCCATCAAACAAAATTCCTATAAGGGACTCGGGGTCTCGTGTATCATAGACGGGTGTGAACCCGCACGAAATAGTAGGAATTAGGCTTAATGACATGAGCAAGCAAGGACTCATGCATGAACATGTAAGCAAGCATGCAAAGATGCCAAAAAGCAAAGAAAGCCAAACGGGTGGCATAAAGTAAGCAAGGCAAGCATTACATCATTGCACAGAGTAAAGAAAGGTGTGCATCAAGCACACCAACATCACAGAGATGTGTCTCATAAGCGGTCACATCCAAACAAGCCACAAGAGGGACAAATGTAATCACACAAGCAAGTGGCCCAAAAGACCGACAAGCACAAGCCTACGGAGGGCAAAAAGCATGGCAAAGCCTAGATTTAGATAGGTAAACATGGATAAAAAGCATAGAAGAAAGCAAACATACACATGCATAAAGAAAAATGATCCAAACCCTTTGATGTACACCTAGGTGTATGGATGTAGGCCTAGACCACAAGATCTAGATTTACACACTACCTAAAGGGGCCAAAAAACAAGTAAGAGATACAACAAGAGATTAACAAAAGCTTTAGAAGCACATGTCATAGCAACCAACATGTAGATCTAGACACTTAAACATGGCAAAGAGCCATTAAACACATAGATCTAGGCATAAGCATGGCAAGGAGCACATAAGCACATAGATCTAAGCATACGCATGGCAAGGAGCACATAAACACATATATTTAAGTATAAACATGGAAAAAAGCACATAGGCATATGGATCTTAGCACAAACACAATATTTAGACATATCCTAGCCCAAGAAGGCTAGGCCAACATCATCAAAGCAATAAAACATGATAGAAAGTAAGGAGACATGCTAGAAAAGTGATAAAACATGCTAAGAAGCAAGATAAAGCAAAGATATACTATGGAAAGAAATAAAACATGCTAAGAAGTAAGATAAAGCAAAGGGTGTAGATTGTAGCTAAAAAGCTACATCTACACCATTAGAACCTTAAATCCTAGATCCTAAGACCAAGGAGAGGAAAAAGAGTGCAAGAACACTACCTCTTGATTATTGAGAAAAGAGAGAAATGAAAGGTTTTTGAATGTGTTTGGGAGAGAATTTGGAGAGAAAAAAAGAGAGAATCTGCCAAGAAATGTGTTCCAAAATGCCCAAATTTTTTTTGTTTTTGTTTTTGTTTTGTTTTTGTTTTTATTTTGTTTTGTTTTGGTTTTTTTTTTGTTTTTTTTTTGTTTTTTTGTTTTTGTTTTTTTTTTTTTGAAATCTAGGGGTATGGGGTATTTATAATTGTTTGGCACCATTTGAGGCTGACACCCTGATTGGCTGTCAGTCGAGTATGCTGACATCATAATTTCGTCTTTTTCCTCTAGCTTTTCGATTCTGACTTCGATCACATATTTGAAGGATTTTCCAAACTTTTATTGAGCTAATCTTGGTGTCCCTAGAAAGGTCTGGATGTTTAGTTTCTAGAGCACTAAATAAATTAAAAATAGAACAGTTGGATCGAAAGTTATGGCCTCAAAAAATAAGCTGACGTGCCCAGCTTGTTTTCAAGATATCTCAACTTTTTAACTTCGAATTCGACCCATGAATAGTCGTTGGAAAGGGAATATGATTAATCAAAATTAGTTGTTTTTGTAGTGCAACCTCAGATCAAACTTGGTCAAAGTTGACGAAAATCATTGAGTACTCATATTTGATGTAAAAACATGAAAAAAAAAAAAAAAAAAAAAAAAAGGGTTTTGGGATGATTTTGACTAGCTTTAACTTTTGTCAACCCATGGTTGACCAAGGACATTTTGGTTAAATTGACTTGAAATGACACTTTGAGTGCTTCGATGCCTGAACGGATTGCGCCACGTCATTCTAGATGTTTTCATGGCCCTATGGAAGAAAGTTAATATTTTTGGGATTTTCAAGGTCCGTCACGCAAATCAATGGAGGACAAAATATGGTATCTATAGTTGCCCTTCTTTATCTAACATCTCGATTATAGAGAGAGGTGTTGGATAAAGAATGTAATTCCACATTTTGTTGCCCCAAAATTGCATGCGATAATTGTTCATGGGCCAAGACCGGTCTTACCCTAGTAAGGTTGAGCTGCTGTAGTTGGTCTAAGAAAAAATTTCTTTTTCTTTGGCTCCTTAGTATCAAGAAAAACTTCCTCTTCTTTTTTTGTTTTCTTTTCTTTGTCAATGGTCAATCGGTCAAGGCTAACCAGTGGCCACTCTATTTGCCCCGGTTTGACCCGGTGGCCACTAAAGGTGCACCAGGTTGCCTAAGCTGTACAATGGCCTATAAATGGGCCTTGAAGACTCATTTTGACCATTCGGTCTTCATTTCTTCAAAATCTCACTTCTAAAAATTCTCTAGAGCAAGTCACGGTCTAATGGGTTTAGCTTTCAACTTTAGTTTGTTCCTTAGCCTTCTGCTCTGCACTTGAGGTCAGTGTTTATTTTCTCTTTCTCTTTGCATTTCTACAAATATTTTAGTGGCAATGCAACTAGGAAAGCATGCTAGCATTTATTTTACTTTTGGTTTTTTTTTTTGTTTTTTTTGTTTTTTGTTTTTTATGTTTTTATCATTTATGCCATGATGATGTCGAAAAATATTTTTTGTTCACATGTTAGGTAGTTACGTCGAGATGAGCATACTTGCATGCTTTCAAATGTACATACATGCAGGCACAAAGGTGCACACTCATATATATGTGTGTGTGTGTGTGTGTGTGAATTGCGTACATGTATAATTACATTTACACACATTTTTCCATACAAGGAAAACATAATTTTAGGCAGCATAAACGAACATGCAAAAGCTAGATGCCATGAAAACTAAAACAAAAAAAATTAAGGAGAAAAAGCTAGGAAAACATGAGAGGTTACGTAGGATGATTAGATATTTTGGGATATTGAAAACGTGAGGACAATGCAATTTTGAATGAGAGTAGTTTTGAAAAACGTAGGATTAAACAGTCGTTGCCGAATCTAAATCCCAATGAGCTGGATAGGATTAAACGGTCGTTGCTGAATCAAAATCTCGAAAAGGTGGATAAGATTAAACAGTCACTACTGAATTTGAATCTCGATGAGATTAAACAATCGTTGCCAAATATGAATCTTGAAAAGATGGGTAGGATTAAACAGTCGTTGCTGAATCTGAATCCCAAAAAGGTGGATAGCATTAAATGGCCATTGTCGAATCTGAATCTCAATGAGATTAAACGATTGCTACCAAATCTGAATCTCGAAAAGGTGCATAGGATTAAATGGTCACTGCCGAATTTGAATCCCAATGAGATTGATAGGATTAAATGGTCGCTTTTGAATCTGAATCCTAAAAAGTTGGATAGGATTAAACGGTCGCTGCCGAATTTGAATCTTGATGAGATTAAACAATCACTGTCAAATTTGAATCTTGAAAAGATGGATAGGATTAAACGGTCGATGCCGAATTTGAATCTCAAAAAGGTAGATAGGATTAAACAGTCGCTACCAAATCTAAATCCCAATGAGATTAAGGGCCTATTAGGATAGATTGTTTTAAAAAGTGCATTTTCAAAAAATGGCATTTTTAAAATGAGCATTTTGAAAACTTAGTTTTTAAAGCTATATTTGAGCGTTTGGTAAAACAAGTTGTTCTAAAATTGTTGTTTTGAGAAAATTACAAAAAAGGACATGATAGGCTATGCTCTAATGATAATAATATGAATCATAATACATATTTTTTATTTAAAAATTTATTAATAAGAAAACGTCCCATAAAAAATTTAATAAAGAAAGTAGTAATAATAACAATAATAATAATAATAATAATATGGTTCCCTTTAATAGTGTAATTTATTTTTGTTATTATAATTTAAAAAATTACACAAGAAGGACACCTAACTTTTATCTTTCCCAATGTCTATCTCCTACTACCTCAAGCTTCTCCTTCACTTGCTGGGTAGCTGGACAAAAATCCTATACTGCCAATCACATGGTCCGCATGTAACCTTAGTAATTTCAAAAAAATTCATTCAATTGCATCCAAGTTTCTCTAGACTCATCTTCTTTGCGTCACCCACAACCTCAACCCATACCAAAGTAATTTTTGCATGCCCAAAATATTCAATTAATGAAAAAAGCTAGAGAGAAGAAATTTCAGCAAAGCCGAGCAGAGTTAGATAGTTGCAAGGCATAGAGTTGATAGATGATAGCAAGGTAGCAGGCAAGATTTTAGTATTTGTGAGGTTATTTTCGAAATTTCAAGCTTCAACAGATTACGATAGTTACGTTTTTTACCTAGTTTTTTAAAAATCTCTCGGCCACTGTGTTTAGCAAAAGTGAATTTTCAGAGTTTTCAAAAACGTAATTTTTCAAAAAACGTAATGCCAAACGCATGGCTTCCAATGTTTTTGATCAAAAATGCTAGTTTTCATTTAGAAAATGCCCCACCAAATAGAGCCTAAATGATCACTATTGAATCTGAATCTCGAAAAGGTGGATAGGATTAAATGGTTGCTGCCAATCTGAATCTCGATGAGATAAAACGATTGCTGCTGAATTTAAATCTTGAAAAGGTGGATAGGATTAAGTAGTCGCTGTTGAATCTGAATCCTGTTTTTTTTTTTTTTTTTTTTTTTTTTTTTTTTTTTTTTTTTTTTTTTTTTTTTTTGTTTTTTATGTTTTTATCATTTATGCCATGATGATGTCGGAAAATATTTTTTGTTCAGATGTTAGGCAGTTACGTCGACATGAGCAAACTTGCATGCTTTCAAATGTACATACATGCAGGCACAAAGGTGCACACTCATATATATGTGTGTGTGTGTGTGTGTGTGAATTGCGTACATGTATAATTACATTTACACACATTTTTCCATACAAGGAAAACATAATTTTAGGCAGCATAAACGAACATGCAAAAGCTAGATGCCATGAAAACTAAAACAACAAAAATTAAGGAGAAAAAGCTAGGAAAACATGAGAGGTTATGTAGGATGATTAGATATTTTGGGATATTGAAAACGTGAGGACAATGCAATTTTGAATGAGAGTAGTTTTGAAAAACGTAGGATTAAACAGTCGTTGCCGAATCTAAATCCCAATGAGCTGGATAGGATTAAACGGTCGTTGCTGAATCAAAATCTCGAAAAGGTGGATAAGATTAAACAGTCACTACTGAATTTGAATCTCGATGAGATTAAACAATCGTTGCCAAATATGAATCTTGAAAAGATGGGTAGGATTAAACAGTCGTTGCTGAATCTGAATCCCAAAAAGGTGGATAGCATTAAATGGCCGTTGTCGAATCTGAATCTCAATGAGATTAAACGATTGCTACCAAATCTGAATCTCGAAAAGGTGCATAGGATTAAATGGTCACTGCCGAATTTGAATCCCAATGAGATTGATAGGATTAAATGGTCGCTTTTGAATCTGAATCCTAAAAAGTTGGATAGGATTAAACGGTCGCTGCCGAATTTGAATCTTGATGAGATTAAACAATCACTGTCAAATTTGAATCTTGAAAAGATGGATAGGATTAAACGGTCGATGCCGAATTTGAATCTCAAAAAGGTAGATAGGATTAAACAGTCGCTACCAAATCTAAATCCCAATGAGATTAAGGGCCTATTAGGATAGATTGTTTTAAAAAGTGCATTTTCAAAAAATGGCATTTTTAAAATGAGCATTTTGAAAACTTAGTTTTTAAAGCTATATTTGAGCGTTTGGTAAAACAAGTTGTTCTAAAATTGTTGTTTTGAGAAAATTACAAAAAAGGACATGACATGCTATGCTCTAATGATAATAATATGAATCATAATACATATTTTTTATTTAAAAATTTATTAATAAGAAAACGTCCCATAAAAAATTTAATAAAGAAAGTAGTAATAATAACAATAATAATAATAATAATAATAATATGGTTCCCTTTAATAGTGTAATTTATTTTTGTTATTTTAATTTAAAAAATTACACAAGAAGGACACCTAACTTTTATCTTTCCCAATGTCTATCTCCTACTACCTCAAGCTTCTCCTTCACTTGCTGGGTAGCTGGACAAAAATCCTATACTGCCAATCACATGGTCCGCATGTAACCTTAGTAATTTCAAAAAAATTCATTCAATTGCATCCAAGTTTCTCTAGACTCATCTTCTTTGCGTCACCCACAACCTCAACCCATACCAAAGTAATTTTTGCATGCCCAAAATATTCAATTAATGAAAAAAGCTAGAGAGAAGAAATTTCAGCAAAGCCGAGCAGAGTTAGATAGTTGCAAGGCATAGAGTTGATAGATGATAGCAAGGTAGCAGGCAAGATTTTAGTATTTGTGAGGTTATTTTCGAAATTTCAAGCTTCAACAGATTATGATAGTTGCGTTTTTTACCAAGTTTTTTAAAAATCTATCGGCCACTGTGTTTAGCAAAAGTGAATTTTCAGAGTTTTCAAAAATGTAATTTTTCAAAAAATGTAATGCCAAATGCAAGGCTTCCAGCGTTTTTGATCAAAAACGCTAGTTTTCATTTAGAAAACGCCCCACCAAACAGAGCCTAAATGATCACTACTGAATTTGAATTTCGTAAAGGTGGATAGGATTAAATGGTCGCTGTCGAATTTGAATCCCGATGAGATAAAACGATTGCTGCTGAATTTAAATCTTGAAAAGGTGGATAGGATTAAGTAGTCGCTGTTGAATCTGAATCCTGATGAGATTAAACGGTCACTGCCAAACCTAAATCTCAAAAAGATGGATAGGATTAAACGGCTATTGCCGAATCTAAATCCCAATGAGATTAAATGATCACTGCTGAATCTGAATCTTGGAAAGGTGGATAGGATTAAACGGTCGTTGCCGAATTTGAATCCGATAAAAGTGGATAGGACTAAATGGTCACTGCCAAATCTGAATCCCAGTGAGATTAAACGATCGCTGTTAAATCTGAATCACATAAAGATGGATACTATTAAACGGTCGCTACCGAATTTGAATCCCAATGAGATTAAATGATCGTTGCCGAATCTGAATCTCGAAAAGGTGGATAGGATTAAATAGTCACTGCTGAATCTGAATCCCGAAAAGGTGGATAGGATTAAATGGTTGCTGCTGAATCTGAATCCCGATGAGATTAAACGGTCGCTATCGAATCTAAATCCCAACGAGATTAAGGGCCTATTTGGATAGACTGTTTTAAAAAGTGCATTTTTAAAAAATGGCGTTTTTAAAATGAGCATTCTGAAAGCTCAGATTTTAAAGCTATATTTGAGCGTTTGGTAAAACAAGTTGTTCTAAAATTGTTGTTTTGGGAAAATTACAAAAATGGACATGATAGGCTATGCTCTAATGATAATAATATGAATATTATATATTTTTTTATTTACTAATTTATTAATAAGAAAACGTCCCATAAAAATTTAATAGAGAAAGTAATAATAATAATAATAATAATAATAACAGCGTGGTTCCATTTAATAATGCAATTTATTTTTGTTATTATAATATAAAAAATTACACAAGAAGGACACCTAATTTTTATCTTTCCCAATGTCTATCTCCTACTAGCTCAAGCTTCTCCTTCACTTGCTGGGTAGCTAGACAAAAATCCTATACTGCCAATCACATGGTCCGCATCTAACCTTAGTAATTTCAAAAAAAAATTCATTCAATTGCATCCAAGTTTATCTAGACTCATCTTCTTTGCACCACCCACAAGCTCAACCCATACCAAAGTAATTTTTGCATGCCCAAAATATTCAATTAATGAAACAAGCTAGAGAGAAGAAATTTCATCAAAGCCGAGCAGAATTAGATACTTGCAAGGCCTAGAGTTGATAGATGATAGCAAGGTAGCAGGCAAGAATTTAGTATTTGTGAGCTTATTTTAGGAATTCCAAGCTTCAACAGATTATGATAGTTGCGTTTTTTACCTAGTTTTTTAAAAATCTATCTGCCATTGTGTTTCGCAAAAAGTGAATTTTCAGAGTTTAAAAAAACGTAATTTTTCAAAAAATGTAATGCCAAACGCATGGCTTACAGTGTTTTGAATCAAAAACACCAGTTTTCATTTACAAAATGCCCCACCAAATAGAGCCTAAATGATCACTATTGAATCTGAATCTCGAAAAGGTGGATAGGATTAAATGGTCGCTGCCGAATCTGAATCCCAATGAGATAAAACGATTGCTGTTGAATTTAAATCTTGAAAAGGTGGATAGGATTAAATAGCCGCTACTGAATTTGAATCCTGTTGAGATTAAACGATCACTGCCAAACCTGAATCTCAAAAAGGTAGATAGGATTAAACGATTGCTACCGAATCTAAATCCCAATGAGATTAAATGATCACTGCTGAATCTAAATCTTCGAAAGGTGGATAGGATTAAACGGTCACTGCCGAATTTGAATCCCATATAAGTGGATAGGACTAAATGGTCGCTGCCAAATCTGAATCCTAATGACATTAAAAGATCGCTGCTAAATCTGAATCACATAAAGATGGATAGTATTAAACGGTCGCTACCGAATTTGAATCCCAATGAGATTAAACGATCATTGCTGAATCTAAATCTCGAAAAGGTGGATAGGATTAAATAGTCACTGCTGAATCTAAATCCCGAAAAGGAGGATAGGATTAAATGGTTGCTGTCGAATCTGAATCCCGATGAGATTAAACGGTCGCTACCGAATCTAAATCTTAATGAGATTAAGGGCCTATTTGGATAGACTGTTTTAAAAAGTGCATTTTCAAAAAATGGCATTTTTAAAATGAGCATTTTGAAAACTCAGTTTTTAAAGCTATATTTGAGCGTTTGGTAAAACATGTTGTTCTAAAATTGTTGTTTTGAGAAAATTACAAAAAAGGACATGACAGGCTATGCTGTAATGATAATAATATGAATAATAATATATATATTTTTATTTAATAATTTATTAATAAGAAAAAGTCCAATAAAAATTTTAATAAAGAAATTAACAATAATAATAATAATAATAATAATAATAATAATAATAATAATATGGTTCCATTACATAGTGTAATTTATTTTTGTTATTAAAATATAAAAAATTACACCAGAAGTACACCTAGTTTTTATCTTTCCCAATGTCTATCTCCTACTACCTCAAGCTTCTCCTTCACTTGTTGGGTAGCTGGACAACAATCCTATACTGCCAATCACATGGTCCGCATCTAACCTTAGTAATTTAAAATAAAAATTCATTCAATTGCATCCAAGTTTCACTAGACTCATCCTCTTTGCGTCACCCACAACCTCAACCCATACCAAAGTAATTTTTGCATGCCCAAAATATTCAATTAATGAAAAACTCTAGAGAGAAGAAATTTCATCAAAGCCGAGCAGAATTAGATAGTTGCAAGGCCTAGAGTTGATAGATGATAGCAAGGTGGCAGGCAAGACTTTAGTATTTGTGAGGTTATTTTAGGAATTTCAAGCTTCAATAGATTACGATAGTTACGTTTTTTACCTAGTTTTTAAAAATCTATCGGCCATTGTGTTTCACAAAAGTGAATTTTCAGAGTTTTCAAAAACGTAATTTTTCAAAAAACATAATGCCAAACGCATGGCTTCCAATGTTTTTGATCAAAAATGCTAGTTTTCATTTAGAAAATGCCCCACCAAATAGAGCCTAAATGATCACTATTGAATCTGAATCTCGTAAAGGTGGATAGGATTAAATGGTCGCTGCCAATCTGAATCTCGATGAGATAAAACGATTGCTGCTGAATTTAAATCTTGAAAAGGTGGATAGGATTAAGTAGTCGCTGCTGAATCTGAATCCTGATGAGATTAAACGGTTGCTGCCAAACCTGAATCTCAAAAAGGTGGATAGGATTAAACGGCTGCTGCCGAATCTAAATCCCAATAAGATTAAATGGTCACTGCTGAATTGAATCTTGGAAAGGTGGATAGGATTAAATAGTCACTGCTGAATCTAAATCCCAAAAAAGGTGGATAGGATTAAATGGTTGCTGTTAAATTTGAATCCCGATGAGATTAAACGGTCGCTACCGAATCTAAATCCCAATGAGATTAAGGGCCTATTTGGATAGACTGTTTTAAAAAGTGCATTTTCAAAACATGGCGTTTTAAAAATGAGCATTTTGAAACTCAGTTTTTAAAGCTATATTTGAGCGTTTGGTAAAACATGTTGTTCTAAAATTTTTGTTCTGAAAAAATTACAAAAAAGGACATGACAGGCTATACTGTAATGATAATAATATGAATAATAATATATATTTTTTTATTTAATAATTTATTAATAAGAAAACGTCTCATAAAAAATTTAATAAAGAAAGTAATATTAATAACAATAACAAAAATAATAATAATAACAATAATAATAACAATAATATGGTTCCATTTAATAGTGTAATTTATTTTTGTTATTATAATATAAAAAATTACACTAGAAGTACACCTAATTTTTATCTTTCCCAATGTCTATCTCCTACTACCTCAAGCTTCTCCTTCACTTGCTGGGTAGCTGGACAAAAATCCTATACTGCCAATCAGATGGTCCGCATCTAACCTTAGTAATTTCAAAAAAATATTCATTCAATTGCATTCAAGTTTCTGTAGACTCATCTTCTTTGCGTCACCCACAACCTCAACCCATACCAAAGTAATTTTTGCATGCCCAAAATATTCAATTAATTTTTTTAAGAATCTATCGGCCATTGTGTTTCACAAAAGTGAATTTTCAGAGTTTTCAAAAACGTAATTTTTCAAAAAACGTAATGCCAAACGCATGGCTTCCAGCGTTTTTGGTCAAAAACTCTAGTTTTCATTTAGAAAATGCCCCACCAAACAGAGCCTAAATGATCACTACTGAATCTGAATGTCGAAAAGGTGGATAGGATTAAACGGTCACTACCGAATCTGAATCCCGATGAGATAAAACGATTGTTGCTGAATTTAAATCTTGAAAAGGTGGATCGGATTAAGTAGTCATTGCTAAATCTGAATCCTAATGAGATTAAACGGTCGCTGCCAAACCTGAATCTCAAAAAGGTGGATAGGATTAAACGGCTGTTGCCGAATCTAGATCCCAATGAGATTAAATGATCACTGTTGAATCTGAATCCCAAAGAGAGTAAATGATCACTGCTGAATCTGAATCTTGGAAAGGTGGATAGGATTAAACGGTCACTGCCGAATTTGAATCCTATAAAGGTGGATAGGACTAAATGGTCCCTGCCAAATCTAAATCCCAATGAGATTAAACTATCGCTGCTAAATCTGAATTACATAAAGATTGATAGTATTAAACGGTCGCTACCGAATTTCAATCCCAAAGAGATTAAACGATCGTTGCCGATTCTGAATCTCGAGAAGGTGGATAGGATTAAATAGTCATTGCTGAATCTGAATCCCGAAAAGGTGGATAGGATTAAATGGTTGCTACCGAATCTGAATCCCGATGAGATTAAACGGTCGCTACCAAATCTAAATCTCGAAAAGATGGATAGGATTAAACGGTCACTGCTGAATTTGAATCCCAATAATATTAAATGATTGTTGCCAAATATGAATCTCGAAAAGGTAGATAGGATTAAATGGTCACTAAAGAATCTAAATCTCAAAAAGGTGGATAGGATTAAACTGTCGGTGCCGAATTTAAATCCCGAGAGTGGTATTTTGAAAACCTGTTTTCTATTTTGAGAAAACACGACATTTTGGTATGATCATGCATGATATGTGTTAGGTAGTAGGGTTAGACATACTTAAATTTTTGATTGCATTGCCATTTGATTTTCGATTACTGATTAAATTTGAATTTGTTTTTACTAATTATGTCCTGATGGCAGATATCTAGTAGGGATCGCGAGAAGGCTCCCGTTATTGCTTCATCTTGAGGGGATTCATCTAGTAGTGATGACTATACCATTTTTGCCAGTGAGTAGGTGGTGCAGACCCTTTAGAGGTGCTTTGATCAAGAAGGTGATGATATTGCGCCCTTTGAGGGCATGCACATATTCTAAAGCCCAAGGTTGGTTTAGGGCCCGATTAGATTACAAATTGTCTTGAGAAATGTTAAAATGGAAAATATAAATTCTTATGAGTAAATAAATCAATTTTTGGAAAATAAAGGCCAAGGAAACCTTCGACCTGCATACGCAGGTAGTGGCCTGCGTACACAGGTCTGATGTATGCATACGCAGACATGGACCTGTGGACGTAGCTAGGGTTCCAGAAACCTATGAAAGACAAGTTTTCTGCATTAAAGATTGAGATTTGGAATGAATCCCATATCATTTGGGATCCGTTCCAAACTCCCATTTTTCAACTATATAAAGCCTTACATGGTATATTTCAAAAACACACTAAAAATATTAAGGGAAAACCTAAGATCCACCAAAAATAGTGAATCAAAGAGGGGGTTTTTCACAAAACATCCTCATGTCAATTTTCTTTTGATTGGGATCTTCTCTGGTCTTGGTCTTTCAAGTTTAAGATTACTAATCACTTTTGCATTTAATTGTGAATAGATTGACTGAGGAGAATGACCAAAATAAAGCTTGAAAAGCTTCTTGTTTGAGGTATTGAGTTCTAACATTTTTTTTCTTTCATTTCTTAGTTTTAATTATGTTTCTTCTTGTTTCCTTGCTTAGTTTACGTTTTAACGTGTTTAGGAAGCCTAGGGTTTAGTATCTTTCTGTTTTAAAGCATGCTAAGTTGTTAGTTTTGTAGTTTCAAAGTTTTGATATGTTTTGTGTTCTTGTTTTCTGGGTTAGGGTTCTTTCGGGTGTGTTTGCATGCGCATGCTTCCTGCATACATACGTAGGCTCGAAGTATGCGTACGCATGCAACTATCCTGCATATGCAGGACTATGTATGCCCATGCATACTCGTGCCCAAAAACCCTAATTTGAGTTCTTCCGCTTCTTGTTTATCAAAAAAAAGTTCTTTTGCTTATATATATATATATATATGTTAAGATTGGTGCCCTCAAATCCTATTGTAAGATGCTATGTATAATATTAAGTGTGACATTGTGTTTGACATTATGTATGACTTAATATTATGTTTAATAAATTTGTTTTATTATTATCTGAAATAATGGTAACATGAATATTCAGACATTATCATATAGTCCATGAGATGCATAGTATGTGATTTATGTGAAGAGTCACAGAAGATATAAATCACAAGTTCTTTGTAAACTCAGAATTATAGTTCGTAGTCGGTGATGAAATTGGGCATTTCATCTGCGAAGACTATAACATATCAACTACGATGATTTGTCTTGATCATGGAAGTGGAGACTTCTAGTTGATGTGTTAATATGTTTTAAGAGTTAAGACATATTGAACTGGACCGCTGTGAGATTTATTATTCTCCTAAACACTGTCAAATGAATAATAAATCTCACGACTTGTATTTGCATGAACTCTTAATCCTGAAAGAATAATGAACCTGATCATGAGGTGTAGGTTGTTTTGATATATCAGGAGTGAGATCTACAGTTGTGGTCAAAACCTCAGTATGTTGGGCAGCCACATTTAGTGTTGATGGAACATGTATTCTCAAGATGGAATTCATAGTCTCTAACGGAGATATAAATATTCCCTTGAGATAAGTTTAATGGGTTTGTTATTCAAAGAGTTAGGCCTAACCACTTTAGTGAGACTAAAGTATATATTTATGGAATTGGATTTCATAAATATATAATGAATAACATTTAAAGGATTAAACCGGTACTCAAGGATTAAGTGTAGTAATTATCTTTGTTTAATTAATTGTTTTCCTTTAACATGCTAGATTAGGGTTACTTTTTATTTCTTGCTTTAATGCCATGAACATTCATTCCCATGGCCATCCATTGATGCATAGTGCTGAGGTACAATAAGGTAAGTGAGGTAAGTCATGCATTTACATGAACATGCATTAAGTATATGTTTGATGGTGAATATGAACATGTTTTGTTGGATGGTATGCTTTGGATGTTTTGATGATATCACATGCTATTTCATTCTTCTTATGCCTATATTTCTGCCTTGATTTAATATATACATGTTTCTGCCTTGGATGTAATGGATGCTATGTATGATAGATATATGTAAGATTTGATGTAATATGCCATGATAGATGTATGTTAGGATTTGTGATGATATGAGATGCCATAATAGATGTATGGTTAGGTTTTTTTGGGATGATTGATACCATGTTGTATGCTTAGATGTGAGTGTGTGTGTGTGAGTTTAAGATGCAATATTGAACATGCCTTTAATGAGATTAAGATGTAAGACACAATGAGTGGAAGCCGGCCCACGGGTTGAGCAGTTTTGGGTGCCTAACACTTTCCCAAAATTGTACCTAAACTTCAAAACCATACTCTGGTAGTAGGAAAAGTCCTTCCACGTAAGGGCGCTATATACATGGTTTGTAGACCATAAAACTAGGTGGAGGCTCCTTTTTTTTCTCCATCTCGATCCACTTGGCCGAGGTGTACTTCCCCAAAGGCCCAACCACGCGTTACGACCACACCTGCCCCGGTGTAGGGCCTCAAGCCCAATTTGAAACAAGGGCAAATCCTCATCCACCAGTAGGAATTGAAGGAAATGGCATGTACTTGGTCTTATTGTTAGGTTCTAAAGGTTTAGGAATTTATGTATTTAGAACTCTAATTTGTAATATTGGCAAACCATGATCAAAACAATATGTTATGTCTTGTTAAAGTGTGCTCAAAGTTGATTAATTATTGTAAAGTTGGAATCGAGAGACTGTATATGCTTTGGATGTTTTGATGATATCACATGCTATTTCATTCTTCTTATGCCTATATTTCTGCCTTGATTTAATATATACATGTTTCTGCCTTGGATGTAATGGATGCTATGTATGATAGATATATGTAAGATTTGATGTAATATGCCATGATAGATGTATGTTAGGATTTGTGATGATATGAGATGCCATAATAGATGTATGGTTAGGTTTTTTTGGGATGATTGATACCATGTTGTATGCTTAGATGTGAGTGTGTGTGTGTGAGTTTAAGATGCAATATTGAACATGCTTTTAATGAGATTAAGATGTAAGACACAATGAGTGGAAGCCGGCCCACGGGTTGAGCGGTTTTGGGTGCCTAACACTTTCCCAAAATTGTACCTAAACTTCAAAACCATACTCTGGTAGTAGGAAAAGTCCTTCCACGTAAGGGCGCTATATACATGGTTTGTAGACCATAAAACTAGGTGGAGGCTCCTTCTTTTTCTCCATCTCGATCCACTTGGCCGAGGTGTACTTCGCCAAAGGCCCAACCACGCGTTACGACCACACCTGCCCCGGTGTAGGGCCTCAAGCCCAATTTGAAACAAGGGCAAATCCTCATCCACCAGTAGGAATTGAAGGAAATGGCATGTACTTGGTCTTATTGTTAGGTTCTAAAGGTTTAGGAATTTATGTATTTAGAACTCTAATTTGTAATATTGGCAAACCATGATCAAAACAACATGTTATGTCTTGTTAAAGTGTGCTCAAAGTTGATTAATTATTGTAAAGTTGGAATCGAGAGACTGTAGATGCATTGGGGCATTTCGGTCTAGCTCGATCAATCGAAAAATAGATTCGATCAATCGAAAGTCGACCAGATTGCGTTTTCTGCAGTTTTTCCAACTCAGCCCTAACTCATTAAACGTTTAGGGTTTTATATTTTTGCCCTAGGTATAAAAGGAAAAACCCTAGCCACGTTTTTAGAGTGGCTCTAGTTGTATTGTTGCTCATACATTGCGGTTTTGTGTAAATCTCTTGTGAGATCTAGAGGAGCTTTCCTTTACACAAAGCTTAGGGTTTTCTAGATGGAGATTACTTCAACATCTTGATGATCAACTTGGTTGCTACCATTGAAGCTTAAAGAATATCAAGCGTGGGTGCTTGTAGCTGATTGAAGAATTCAAGAAAGAAGGAGTCTGTGGATTCGGAGCTTGCACGGGGTCGTGTCAGTAAGTTCTATTGGTAGGTAGCATTAGGAAGTCGAGTGGGGAGCTTGTAAGTCCTTTTGTATGAACTTCGATTCTTTCATAATGAATTTAGGTTTGCCTTGAGGATAGGTGGGTAAAATCCTCCCCAGGTTTTTTTACCGGTTTGGTTTTCCTAGGTGATCATATCATGTGTTATTTATTATTCTGCTGCTATATTTTCTTGATATGATTGTTTGATTGTTTTAACCTAGAATTGCTTAATTTGACTAAGTAACAACTTGACTAATTAACTAGGCTGCTCAATCTGGTTATGTGTTAAGGGGTCTAAATTTCCATCACTTATGTCTTCGAATGGGAGGATCCCTGCTTGGAATATAAGGCATTAGGGGCAAGTGCATCCCCTGCCCCCTCATCTCGTCGATCAAGATGCTAACATAACCCTGAAACAGGCCTATCTCGGCAATAAGTTGGCTCCTCTCTCTCTCTCTCCATGGCAATGGTCTGGCTCTCTCATTCTCTTTGCCATCGCCCCCTTTCCCGTGCTAATACTCTAGCAATTTTTTCCTCCGTGTACCCTCCTTGGTAATAGCAACACTCTCAAGACCTCTTACCTGTGCCTACAGGGTCTTTACATGTATTCTCAATGGGCATCCAAAGCCTGCTGGGCGCATACAATGCCCCTAAGTACTTTGCCTTTACTATAAGGAAGCCTTCAAAAGAGCATATCGCATAGACAGGGTCGTCCACGACTATCTCAAGGCAAGTTATCTCAAGAGTGGATCTTTGGGCACTCTGAAAATTGGCGTGACTTAATGGAAGGTCCTCTCAGCGAAAAAGAAGTCCTAGCTCGCCAAAGCCCAGAGCCAACGCCGTGCACGCAACTGAGCCATAGCAAGAGTGATATCGTGTCTAGCCAACAACCCTCCATCATATGGGAAGTTTCATATCTCACCCTAGGTGACGCAATCAAGTGCAGCACTGATAGTAGTCTGCTGTGTTAAAACGACTCCGGAAATATTGCAGAGAGACCAGATGTATACCCTAGGATATATCGTCATGGAAAGCCTGGTATATTGTGGACGCAAGGTCGAATGTACTCATATGCCCACCATGTCAAAATCTACCAATAACCCTCAAGGCTCCCGAAGCCCTAGCATAACGCCTGCCTCAAGTAGGCAATGAAGAATCCGTAGGAAAAGGACCCCCAATCATAAGCCACTATGACGGACACCACTCTTATGGCCGTCAGTAGCCTGTAAGTCAGCATCGATCTATTGTTGCATAACAGACAACTGCAAATGAAGTAGAAAAAGAATCTCCTGAGAGCCACGTCGTTTGGCTCCGCCTCCCAAGGTATGTTCTCCTCTAGCCACCGTATATAGATTTGGGGGCTCTTTAGTAGGCCCAAAATACCTCCTAGTCACCTTGGTAAGGGGGCAGGGGATGCCCGAAAGCTTGCTTGCCACTACGAAGCTCGTAAACTCAATTGAGACCAGTTCCCTTCCAAATCTAAGGCCCAAGATAGCCGTCTAGTTAAGGGGAAAGACTGCATACTCCCCACAACTCAGGTGGAAAGTACCCGTCTCAGCATGAAACTGCTGCACCAAAGCCTCAACTAGCCCATGCCTTATGGAACAAGGCAAAATACTAAGGAAGGCCTCGAACCCCTGCTTTATCAGGAAGGCATGATAGTGCACATTAGTAGATGCATGGAACAACTTGAGGGAAAATGAAGACCATGCCCCTCGATCGCGGACCCCCTTAACACCCTGTGTTCAAGATCAAAGAAGAACTATCTGTCAGCACACATATTTCTATATATCGAACCAACAAATGGAAGGGAAAGAGGAGCATACCTGACCCTTCCATGCCTAAGTGGAAGGATGCTTCTTCAAATCATGTTGTAGATGAATGTCCTCAATACTATCATCTATCTCTCCATTATAGGCCTCCAATTTGGCCTAATGTGGTGGAAACCTCGGTCTACAACTGTTACACCTAAAGGTACTAAGGCCTAGCCCAATTGCATCATTTGGCATCCAAATCAGCATCCAAGTCAAACATGAGCTCATCCCCAAGCTCGTCGCCCCTTGGACCTCTTCCTTCCTTGGTCCAAGGAAACTGTGAAAAACCTTCACCCAAACTAGTACAAGACTGAGATGAAGCACTAGCCATCTTTACTAAACATCGACTCCTGGTACATCATTAGAGAATGAAGGCTCGAGTCGTAAAGCGTACAAAGTGCAATGTCTACAGATGCCCCTCTTTTGATTTGTGAGCTTTGCTAACGGAATCAAATAATAAGAGACAAAAGATTTTGTTTTGACGTATGGCTTAGGCATAACCTATGTAGATGGCACGCAACTTCACAAAGTTGCATGGGATTCGTATGTTTGAATATCCTCCTTTGTTGCTTGGGAAACGAGCAATGATAGGTTCACTATCCCAGAACTTGTTTTGCCAATTGCAAGCAAAAGGTGAGAGACTTATTATCCTAGAGTCACTTAAAAAAGAAAAACAAACAAGGCCAACGGCTGCAACCATCAACCAAACAAACAAGGTGCTCTTACGAGCTCAAAAGGATACATACCTGTGGTGTTCATCTGGGGCTCTTGCCTCAAAATTCTTTGGGTGGCTTGCACCTCTAGATAATACTTGTCTTCTCCATCTCTATCTCTACATGTTCTAGTAAGGCTCTTGCCTCAGGGTGACCTTGGTCTCTGTCTTTATCTCTACGTCTTCTACTATGCCTACATGTTCAATTCCCGTGGGATACGTGCCCAAGTTTTGTATTATGTAGGGTTTGTGCCTGTATGTTCAATTACTGGAGGATATGTGCACAAATTTTGTATTCTAACTTGCTTGACTAGTATGTGGCTCGTGCCTACATATTTAATTCCCATAGGATATGTGCACGAATGGCTTTGGTGGTTTGATTCACGAGGAAAGTAGTGGGTGAAAGATCCACTAAGGATTATGAAAAACTTATTGGGAAGTATGGTCTACTGAGAGGTGTGTTGGTGACTGATGAGGGAGTCTTCTTGGTATGTAGTTCACCAGGGAAGATAACTTGCTATGAAGTTTGGTGGTGATTTTGACCTATGAGGAAGTCTTTGATAATGTGTGATCCACTGGGAAAATTTTTCTTCTTCTTCATGGGGAACTTGTGTTGATTCTACCCACGAATTGGTTTTATCAACTCCATGAGGGAGTTTTCTTCATAACTCACGAGGGGATGCCCTTTGTGCCTTGGGCTCAAAGGGGGGGGGGGGGGGGGGGGGGTCAAAGCTTAGGGTTTTCTAGATGGAGATTACTTCAACATCTTGATGATCAACTTGGTTGCTACCATTGAAGCTTAAAGAATATCAAGCGTGGGTGCTTGTAGCTGATTGAAGAATTCAAGAAAGAAGGAGTTTGTGGATTCGGAGCTTGCACGGGGTCGTGTCAGTAAGTTCTACTGGTAGGTAGCATTAGGAAGTCGAGTGGGGAGCTTGTAAGTCCTTTTGTATGAACTTTGATTCTTTCATAGTGAATTTAGGTTTGCCTTGAGGATAGGTGGGTAAAATCCTCCCCAGGTTTTTTTACCGGTTTGGTTTTCCTAGGTGATCATATCATGTGTTATTTATTATTCTGCTGCTATATTTTCTTGATATGATTGTTTGATTGTTTTAACCTAGAATTGCTTAATTTGACTAAGTAACAACTTGACTAATTAACTAGGCTACTCAATCTGGTTATGTGTTAAGAGGTCTAAATTTCCATCACTTATGTCTTCGAATGGGAGGATCCCTGCTTGGAATATAAGGCATTGGGGGCACGTGCATCCCCTACCCCCTCATCTCGTCGATCAAGATGCTAATATAACCCTGAAACAGGCCTATCTCGGCAATAAGTTAGCTCCTCTCTCTCTCTCCATGGCAATGGTCTAGCTCTCTCATTCTCTTTGCCATCGCCCCCTTTCCCGTGCTAATACTCTAGCAATTTTTTCCTCCGTGTACCCTCCTTGGTAATAGCAACACTCTCAAGACCTCTTACCTGTGCCTACAGGGTCTCTACATGTAATCTCAGTGGGCATTCAAAGCCTGTTGGGCGCATACAATGCCCCTAAGTACTTTACCTTTACTATAAGGAAGCCTTCAAAAGAGCATATCGCATAGACAGGGTCGTCCACGACTATCTCAGGGCAAGTTATCTCAAGAGGTGGATCTTTGGGCACTCTGAAAATTGGCGTGACTTAATGGAAGGTCCTCCCAGCGAAAAAGAAGTCCTAGCTCGCCAAAGCCCAGAGCCAACACCGTGCACGCAACTGAGCCATAGCAAGAGTGATATCGTGTCTAGCCAACAACACTCCATCATATGGGTTGTTTCATATCTCACCCTAGGTGACGCAATCAAGTGCAGCACTGATAGTAGTCTGCTGTGTTAAAACGACTCTGGAAATATTGCAGAGAGATCAGATGTATACCCTAGGATATATCGTCATGGAAAGCCCGGTATATTGTGGACGCAGGATCGAATGTACTCATATGCCCACCATGTCAAAATCTGCCAATAACCCTCAAAGCTCCCGAAGCCCTAGCATAACGCCTGCCTCAAGTAGGCAATGAAGAATCCGTAGGAAAAGGACCCCCAATCATAAGCCACTATGACGGACACCACTCTTATGGCTGCCAGTAGCTTGTAAGTCAGCATCGATCTATTGTTGCATAACAGACAACTGCAAATGAAGTAGAAAAAGAATCTCCTGAGAGCCACGTCGTCTGGCTCCGCCTCCCAAGGTATGTTCTCCTCTAGCCACCGTATATAGATTTGGGGGCTCTTTAGTAGGCCCAAAATACCTCCTAGTCACCTTGGTAAGGGGGTAGGGGATGCTCGAAAGCTTGCTTGCCACTACGAAGCTCGTAAACTCAATTGAGACCAGTTCCCTTCCAAATCTAAGGCCCAAGATGGCCGTCTAGTTAAGGGGAAAGACTGCATACTCCCCACAACTCAGGTGGAAAGTACCCGTCTCAGCATGAAACTGCTGCACCAAAGCCTCAACTAGCCCATGCCTCATGGAACAAGGCAAAATACTAAGGAAGGCCTCAAACCCCTGCTTTATCAGGAAGGCATGATAGTGCACATTAGTAGATGCATGGAACAACTGGAGGGAAAATGAAGACCATGCCCCTCGATCGCGGACCCCCTTAACACCCTGTGTTCAAGATCAAAGAAGAACTATCTGTCAGCACACATATTTCTATATATCGAACCAACAAATGGAAGGGAAAGAGGAGCATACCTGACCCTTCCATGCCTAAGTGGAAGGATGCTTCTTCAAATCATGTTGTAGATGAATGTCCTCAATAGTATCATCTATCTCTCCATTATAGGCCTCCAATTTGGCCTAATGTGGTGGAAACCTCGGTCTACAACTGTTACACCTAAAGGCACTAGGGCCTAGCCCAATTGCATCATTTGGCATCCAAATCAGCATCCAAGTCAAACATGAGCTCATCCCCAAGCTCGTCGCCCCTTGGACCTCTTCCTTCCTTGGTCCAAGGAAACTGTGAAAAACCTTCACCCAAACTAGTACAAGACTGAGATGAAGCACTAGCCATCTTTACTAAACATCGACTCCTGGTACATCATTAGAGAATGAAGGCTCGAGTCGTAAAGCGTACAAAGTGCAATGTCTACAGATGCCCCTCTTTTGATTTGTAAGCTTTGCTAACAGAATCAAATAATAAGAGACAAAAGATTTTGTTTTGACGTATGGCTTAGGCATAACCTATGTAGATGGCACGCAACTTCACAAAGTTGCATGGGATTCGTATGTTTAAATATCCTCCTTTGTTGCTTGGGAAACGAGCAATGATAGGTTCACTATCCCAGAACTTGTTTTGCCAATTGCAAGCAAAAGGTGAGAGACTTATTATCCTAGAGTCACTTAAAAAAGAAAAACAAACAAGGCCAATGGCTGCAACCATCAACCAAACAAACAAGGTGCTCTTACGAGCTCAAAAGGATACATACCTGTGGTGTTCATCTAGGGCTCTTGCCTCAAAATTCTTTGGGTGGCTTGCACCTCTAGATAATACTTGTCTTCTCCATCTCTATCTCTAAATGTTCTAGTAAGGCTCTTGCCTCAGGGTGACCTTGGTCTCTGTCTTTATCTCTACCTCTTCTACTATGCCTACATGTTCAATTCCCGTGGGATATGTGCCCAAGTTTTGTATTATGTAGGGTTTGTGCCTGTATGTTCAATTACTGGAGGATATGTGCACAAATTTTGTATTCTAACTTGCTTGACTAGTATGTGGCTCGTGCCTACATATTTAATTCCCATAGGATATGTGCACGAATGGCTTTGGTGGTTTGATTCACGAGGAAAGTAGTGGGTGAAAGATCCACTAAGGATGATGAAAAACTTATTGGGAAGTATGGTCTACTGAGAGGTGTGTTGGTGACTGATGAGGGAGTCTTCTTGGTATGTAGTTCACCAGGGAAGATAACTTGCTATGAAGTTTGGTGGTGATTTTGACCTATGAGGAAGTCTTTGATAATGTGTGATCCACTGGGAAAATTTTTCTTCTTTTTCATGGGGAACTTGTGTTGATTCTACCCACGAATTGGTTTTATCAAATCCATGAGGGAGTTTTCTTCATAACTCACGAGGGGGTGCCCTTTGTGCCTTGGGCTCAGGGGGGGGGGGGCAGGGGGGGAGTCCTTCCATGATATTGTACTTTATTGGGGATTTGGTTGATGATCTGAACTCACGGAGGAGTTTCTTAGTGACTTCTGATCCACTGGGGATGTTTTTTAATGCTTTCAATCCACTAGGGATGCTTTTAGAGTTTTTGTGTCTTTACCCAACTGAGGGCATTTATATAATTTTTGATGCATTCTTGAATTTTTTTTTGCACTTCCTACCTTTTGGGAACCCACTGGGATATTTATAAACTTTTTTTTTTAGTAACTACATGTAGTTTAGTGGGGAGGCCTAAACTACATGTAGTTTTGCCACCATGTGCATTCCCACCTCTTCATTTTCTTCAATGGTTACTACACGTAGTTTAGTGGGGAATCCACTAGGGATGCTTTAAGGGTCTTTGTGTCTTTACCCAACTAAGGGCATTTATATCATTTTTGATGCATTCTTGAATTTCTTTTGCACTTCTTACCTTTTGGGAACCACTAGGATATTTATAAACTTTTTTTTTTAGTAACTACATGTAATTTAGTGGGGAGGCCTAAACTACATGTAGTTTTGCCACCAGGTGCATTCGTACCTCTTCATTTTCTTCAACGGTTACTACCATTTCTTCTCTTTTTCTTCTTATTTCTCTTCATTTTCCACATCTCTTCACATTCTCTCTAACTCTCCAACTTCTATCTTTTCTTTCTACAAATATTCTCTGCTCCTCTCTCATTTCTTCTCATAAACTGATTCTTCTCTTTCAAAATTTCTCTTCTAAAAATCTCTTCCTCTCCCAAACTCTCTCGTCTTCTTCATGGCACCCAAGTCCAAAACCAAGAAAACCTTTTACGTGTTCTCTAGTGATGCATTCAATCTCACACGTTGGAATGGAGTAGTGAGGCTGAATAAGTCCCTTCGTTGACATACAGGCCACAGGATCATCTTTCAGAGGGTGCAAGGGCTGGATTAGTAAGTTTTTCAAACTTTTCTCATTTTCTCATTTTCCTTTTATCTTCTATTTTAATCTATTTTTGGACATGTAAATGCTTGGGTTTTGTTGAGGGATGGGTTTAGATGAAAACTTGACACCTTAGAAGGGTAAAAACATGTTTAGGATGAGTTTTGACTGAAGCATGCTTGAAACTGTTGAAGAATGACCCTCTGTCTATGTTAATGAGTGCGGATTCAAGCCGTGTACACAGCTTGCGTTCATGCATATGCAACCATTCATTATGTGTACGTAGCCAATCATTATGCATACGCAGGCTTGTTCATGCGTACGTTGGTACGCGTATTGTTCTTGAGTTCATACGCACACGGTTTCCAATTTGCGTACGCATACCTAGTGCCTGCATTATCAAACACGAGCCTATATATGCATGCCACTAGACAGAAACCCTATTTTAATTCTTGTTTCATCTATTTCTTATCCAAATGCAAATATAACACCTCTTTTCATCCTTTTGCAAACTTTGCCCCCGTTTACAGGTAGGGGAAGCACTAACAGTGTGGCGGCATGGTATAGGGTCCTTACTATAGAAACAAGGCCCCACATTCGTGCAACAGGCTTCGAGCCGATCATTTTCTTTCTACTGGAGAGATTTGCTAGTGCCATTTTTATGCAGTCTCTGGTTGAGAGGTGGTGGGACATTACCCATACCTTCCACATTGCTAATAGGGAGATAACTGTGATTCCCCATAACTTCCATCGCATGACCGGCCTTAGGTACAATGGGGCTCTCATAAACTTAAAAGGTGAGTCAGGCACTCAGCTGGGTATAGCCCTGCTCGGGAGGAGGTACACCATTGAGACAATCCGCTATTTCGACATTGAGACGAATTTCAAGCCTCTCCCATAGGTAACGGCCAATGACTGTGCATAAATGGCATAGGCCTTTTTGTTGTGCCTTCTAAGGGCATATATTTTTGCCATTGGAGGGAAAATGGTGTCTTTTAGGTGGCTAGCCCTCTTCCACGACTTTGGTGAGGCTCGAGAGGCTAACTGGAGGCAGGTGTGTCTTGGCCTACTTGTACTCTTCCTT
>NW_027069680.1:709279-730070 GCF_002906115.3 Quercus suber | reverse complement strand
GCATAAAACTAGTATTCGCATGTACAATCGTGTCCAGAAACCCATATTCACTTTCATGTTTAGTCACTACTTATCATGTTTTTCATATGTTTAAGTCCTGGGTCAGTGCTTTAGCATGTTGTTTTGTTTGTTTGTTGTTCAGGAATATGATTAGGGTTTTGTTGGTTAAATGTCATGAACATGCATTGATACATAGGTATTGTGATGCAATGAGGTAAGTGAAGTAAGTCATGCATAAATCACATGAACATGCATTTCAGTGTTTGAGCATGAGTCGCTTAATATGCTTGGTTGAATGCTATGAGTTTTGGTTTAATGCTTGAATGCTTAGGTGTGCTCGTTTAATCTACCTTGTGATGTTGCTACCTTAGGTGATTTGTGTTGAATGCTATGATAGATGAATGCTAGGTTTAGGGATGATATGCCATGTTGATTGCTTTAGATGCATGTTAGAGTGTGTGCGAGTCTAGAATAACATGTTAGAAAACTTTCTAATGAGATTAAGATTTGGAACACAATAAGTAGAGGTCAACTCACAAGTTAGGTGGGCTTGGGTGCCTAACACCTTCCTAGCCCCATACCTAAACTCTAGACATGTGCTTTGGTAAAGATCAGTCATTCCACAAGGGCGCTATATTTATGGTTCCTAGACCTAATCTAGGTGTTGACTCCATTCACACCCTCCGCCACGGTCCACCCTATGCTAAGGCGTACTTCCCATGATTTGAAAAACCCTTCCAACTCATTATGAGTACTTGCGCCCACACTTACATTAGTGATAATTTAAATGAATGGAAGAGCAACTTATCAAGTGAACAAGATGGCGATTCTACAAAGTTTCAAAAAATTGATGTTGAAAGCAAAGTACAACTCACACTAACATACGCAATCAAGGAAAACAAAAGGAGTTATTCACTGACTACTATAAAGCAGCAAAGGAAGAAGATACAAATAATGCTTTAAATTTCTTTTTCAATTTACTAAAAATATTGATTAATTTGTTCTTTAAATTTGTCTTTCATACATTTATGGGATAATTGAGGATGTCAAGAATTGAAATTTTAATTTTAATTTTAATTTAAGTTTGATTTATATTTTTCATTTGGTAATTTAAAGTTTCATATTAAGGATGAGAATTTCTGAGACTAAAATCCTAATGTACAATAAAGAATGAAGAAACAAGGAATTGTTTAAATCTTCATACACAGTAATTTTCTTGTGCATTGTACGAATTAGTGATTAGTGTCTTTTTGTTGCAATATCTTTGTATCAAAAGAGATTTTTTTTTTTTTTTCTTTGTATTGACATATATATTTGAGTAGTCAATTCATGTCACGAAAGAATACAATAAGTTTCATTGCAATCACGGTAAATGCGTTTAAATTACAGAGGTAAAAGTACATTTATATTCGTTGAATTGAATCGCATATAAGTCAGCATCTGCAGGAGGCTCCTATTTGACAGTAAAAACATGAAATCTGCGTGCTTCCTCTAGTACACGCATTGACCGGGCCCAGATCTCTCTAAACCCACAAGAAAGCTGACAAATTAGTTGGAGAAATTTTAAAGAACAAATATTATAAAAAATAGCCAGTCAGACTAAGTCAAGCTTTCAAAAGCCATGTTCTTTTTATCCATCTCTAAAACAATACTGTATGCTCACTTTGCTATTATGCTATTATAAACTCTCTCTCTTTCTCTCTTGCCACTGATCGAGGTTTTACTTTAGCTGTTGTTAAAATATTTCAGTTGGCCATGGGAAGAGCTCCATGTTGTGACAAAGCTAACGTGAAAAAAGGGCCATGGTCACCTGAAGAAGATGCCACTCTAAAGAGATACCTTGAGCAACATGGCACTGGTGGCAATTGGATTGCCTTGCCTCACAAAGCAGGTCTCTTTCCCAACATTATATTGTTTCTTGCTTTTGAAAAACTGTTATACCCCATTTCTTGTTCTTTGCACGTTTTCTCAAAATCCCTTTTTGCCTTGTCAATGATTCTTCTATGTTTTAGGCCTTAAACGTTGCGGCAAGAGTTGTAGGCTGAGATGGCTGAATTATCTCAGACCGGATATCAAGCGTGGAGGTTTTACAGAGGAGGAAGACAGCATTATTTGCACTCTCTATGGTAGACTTGGAAGTAGGCAAGTCAACTAATTTTTAGACGTACTTCTTTGTGTAATTGTGTTCTTTTTTCTTTTTTTTTTTGTGAACTTGGGTTCTTTTTTTCTTTTTTTTTAATCATATTTATGTATATTTTAAATTATTTATGTTATTGGAATTAGGTGGTCTGTAATAGCTTCCCAACTGCCAGGGAGAACAGATAATGATATCAAGAACTATTGGAACACCAAGTTGAAGAAAAAGCTATTGGCAGCTGGAAATGCTTGTCCCAAGAGTGCCACAACTAACAGAAGCCCCCATGAGACTAGCAACATTTTTAGTCATCTGAACATGGCACAGATTTCAGCTTCAATTCCAAAAGCTGAAACCTATGATTATGGGAGTTCATCTTGTTTCTATACAAATTCCAATACACTAATGCGGACTCCATTAGTGGAAGCCAATAACATGGAAAATTGTGATCCAGATTGTATAATTTTGGACCCAAGTCAGTTTCATGTTTCAAGGCCTATGCAAGTTCCAGATTTTCGCACAAGTGGAAGTGAGAGTTACAGCACTATAACAACATCATCTCAGGACGTTGCAGGTCTTTCACCTTCTTCTACTTTGGCTTTGGAGAACAATTACAGCTTGTTGTCCTGCAATGGAGGCGTTAACGATGATGGACTTCTCATGGATTTTCAGTTTGAGTGCCATGATGATGATTTGTTAGATGGCTTTGCGTTTCAGGAAGATACACTAGAGAAGTTACCCCATTCTTGTTTAGTTAACTCTCCCTAGATTACTTGATGGCTAGCTAAAAGTCCTGAACATTAACCTATCACAATGTTACAAACCGACCATTATGGAAAATCCAAAAAAGTAAGATGGGAAAGTAGCTATTGGACGTTTTAATTTGTAGGGTGGTATTTTGTGGAAATGGTCAATGAAAGTGAAATTTTAAAGTAATGAACATGGGATTATGCTACTTAGTACATTAAGGATAAGCCATGTGGGTTTACCGTTTCCCACATTGTTTTTGAAAACATGGTCACCGGCTCCTAGCTATTTGTTGTATTAAGAGTGAATGTTGTATTTGAGTAATTCTTGTACATCATAAAAAGGTACAACTTTTACCACAACAATCTTACATGTCAACTTGTGATTGATTGCCTGTCGCTTTTATATTTACCTCTTTTTTTTCACCACTCACACTCTATTACATCAAGCAGTTGTGAAAAAATTTGTAATCTTAAAGTTGTTTTTTTAATTCTTTGGTGAAATGTTCATGAATGTGAAAGCTGTAGTCAGCAAAATTTGTTTTCTTCTGACTGCTCAGTGGTCACGAAAGTTGCGTTGGCCTAGCCAATCCAGAGTTGAAGAATCTCCGTCATGACAAAACCCTTATATGACTCTCTCTCTCTCTCTCTCTCTCTCTCTCTCTCTCTCTCTCTCTCTCTCTCGCGTGTGTGCGTGTGTATAATTGTTTTTAGGATATCATCTTCGTAATGGTTCATATGAGATACAGATTCCCTTCTATTTGTTATCAGCATCCATACGTCAATGTATTATCACATTAAAGTAACAATACATCTTAATCTCGGAAATTTTGGTTGCTTTCATAGTCAATATGAATTATTGCACCTATGAAATAATGCCCTTTGCACCTCTTTTTAAATTAGGCTAAAAATCAAATTACACTCTCTAAGTTTGACTAAAATGAATTTCAGTCCTCTAACTTTACTTTCACTCAATTAAGTCCTCTAAATTAAATATTTATTTTAATTTAGGTTTTTGTCCAATTATGTTATTAAAAAAAAAAAGTTGTTTCGTATGCAAGTAATGATTTTTTTTTCCTAAAAAAAAAAAATCTCAGATAAAAAATCTATAAAATATTTCTATTAATTTTATTGATTTTTTTCCATGTGTGAAAAAAAAAATTAATGGTAATTTTTTAATGAAATGGGACAGAAGGTTTAAATTGAATAAAGTTAAAACTTAAAGAACTCAATTGAACGAAAGTAAAGCTAAATGAATGAAATGAATTTTAGTCAATGAGGGTGGAATTTACATTTTAGCCTTTACATTACATCTTATTCATAAAAATATCATTTGCCAATGCGTTCATGATGGACCAATGTAGACCTTATTTTGTACCCCTTATGACTAGAACTTTCATTCTGCAATGACAACATCACTCGGAGGCCTAGGGCTAGTCTAGGGCCCAATCTTATAAGTCTTTAGCTTGGACGATGTTTTGGTAAAAGAAAAGCATACAGAAACCCTAAGTATGCGTGAATATGTTTTAAGCATGCATACATATACTTCGAGTATGCGCATATAGGGTTTTAGAACACCTGTATAGAAAGTTTTTGACGTAAAATCATGCGGAGCTAATCCCTCATCGGCTAGGGGCCTCCCTGCACCCCTCTCTAATCACTATAAAAGGCCCTCAAAGGCTCTTTCCCCAAAACACGCCAAATTCACTAGAAAATAGTGAATCAAAGAGGGAGTTTTTATTCTAAAGCATGCTCAAGTTAAAGTTTACTTGGTTGGGACATATTTTAGTCTTAACCTTCGAGTTTTAAGCCTACTAACTTTCTAGTTTTGTCTTGATTAGATTGACTAGGGGGAACAATAAAATTAAAGCTCAAAGGAAATCTTGTGTTTAAGGTAAGGGTCTATCCTTGTCTCTTTCATTTTTGGTTTTTTATTTCTTTTTTTACTGCTTTAATATCTCTACCTTGTAGTTAGGTTTTATGGTTTTCATATTTAGAAGCATACTAGGTTGTGTTTGATCGCTGTTTTGCCTACTATTTTAAAACTATGTTTCTAGGCATATATGTGTACGCATGCTTCACCTGTGTGTATGCATGCTCGAGGCATGTATATGTAGGCACAATTGCACCACTAAGACAAAGTAAGAACGTTCCTACTTCAATTTGGGTCCAACAAGTTGGTAGTAAAGGGTGACACTTAACCAAGGTTAACATCACACCTTAAGAAGAAATTTCCACATTAACTGATATTGCACTCGCTGAGAACATAGCCTAAATGATGGATGATCAAAATAAGATGCTACAGAAAATGGGGGCTCACCTCACTCAACTAGAGGAAAGTAGGTTTAACAGGCACATAGGAGAGGAAGAGAAAGAAGAGATTGAAGGTTGGGATGAGAAGGATAGGACTGTGAGGCCTAGGGCTAGTCTAGGGCCCAATCTTATAAGTCTTTAGCTTGGACGATGTTTTGGTAAAAGAAAAGCATACAGAAACCCTAAGTATGCGTGAATATGTTTTAAGCATGCATACATATACTTCGAGTATGCGCATATAGGGTTTTAGAACACCTGTATAGAAAGTTTTTGACGTAAAATCATGCGGAGCTAATCCCTCATCGGCTAGGGGCCTCCCTGCACCCCTCTCTAATCACTATAAAAGGCCCTCAAAGGCTCTTTCCCCAAAACACGCCAAATTCACTAGAAAATAGTGAATCAAAGAGGGAGTTTTTATTCTAAAGCATGCTCAAGTTAAAGTTTACTTGGTTGGGACATATTTTAGTCTTAACCTTCGAGTTTTAAGCCTACTAACTTTCTAGTTTTGTCTTGATTAGATTGACTAGGGGGAACAATAAAATTAAAGCTCAAAGGAAATCTTGTGTTTAAGGTAAGGGTCTATCCTTGTCTCTTTCATTTTTGGTTTTTTATTTCTTTTTTTACTGCTTTAATATCTCTACCTTGTAGTTAGGTTTTATGGTTTTCATATTTAGAAGCATACTAGGTTGTGTTTGATCGCTGTTTTGCCTACTATTTTAAAACTATGTTTCTAGGCATATATGTGTACGCATGCTTCACCTGTGTGTATGCATGCTCGAGGCATGTATATGTAGGCACAATTGCACCACTAAGACAAAGTAAGAACGTTCCTACTTCAATTTGGGTCCAACAAGTTGGTAGTAAAGGGTGACACTTAACCAAGGTTAACATCACACCTTAAGAAGAAATTTCCACATTAACTGATATTGCACTCGCTGAGAACATAGCCTAAATGATGGATGATCAAAATAAGATGCTACAGAAAATGGGGGCTCACCTCACTCAACTAGAGGAAAGTAGGTTTAACAGGCACATAGGAGAGGAAGAGAAAGAAGAGATTGAAGGTTGGGATGAGAAGGATAGGACTGAATATGAGACAAATAAGAAGTTTGAGAAGCTGACCACAGATACCCTTGCCATGTAAGAGAAAATGGAGAAGATACAATTGGCTTTTCGCATAGCCCAAGGAATGGATGATTGTCTTTAAAATGTGGGTAGCTTGGGATCCAAAGCTCCTATTCCATTAACTCTTAAGTTCAAGATCTCTAATGCGGAAAATTTTGACAAAATTGGGGATCCAAAACAACACATTAGGAGGTACATTAGTTTAACTGAGATAAAAGGTTTGGATGATAAGTAAACATTGTATGCCTTCCCCTTATCACTAACAGGAGGCGCCTCAAGATGGTACTACAATTTGGACCCAAGCAAGACTAAAGTGTGGAATGAGTTGGTAGATAAATTTGTGGATCAATTCATCTTCAACACTATGATCAATGTGACTTTGAGAGTTTTGGAGACTACCAAGAAAGGGGTTGGAAAGACTTTTTCCAAGTACAGGACAAGATGGAAGGGGAAGGCTTCCAAGATGGTTAATAGGCCAAATGAGAAGGACAAAATCAAAGTGATTATCAAGAACTTGCTTCCAACATAGAACACTAGGCTTCTATCATCACCTATTTGTTCTTTTGGAGAATTGTGTGATTGTGAGACTAGAATTGAAGATGCTATCAACACTGGACAATTGGAGAAAGTAGAGAGCAAGCCTCCTATTAAGAAGACATATGGGGGAGGATCATCCAATGCCAAAACACCTAACCCTGTGAGTGTGAGTGCCATTAAACCCCAACAACCCATGGCCTACCAAAGTTTCACAAAGAAGGCTAGGCTAGAATTTTCCAACCTAGGGATGACCCTTGCCTAAGCATATGAGAATTTGACCTCCAAAGAATACCTTAAGCCTCTAGATCCTACACCTACGCCTAATCTCGTGCCTCCTAATTGGAACCTTAATGAATATTGTCACATCCATCAGATATTTGGCCATAAGATCAACAATTACTTCCGCCTTAAACATGAGATACAAGACTTGATAGACAATGGAACTCTTCCTAACCCAAACATCATTACCAAACCTAACATTAGAAAGAACCATTTGCCTAATTATCACCAAGCTTCTCCCCTGTACCAAAATTTCATTAAGGTTGAAGAAGTTGATTGGGACTGTTCTAAGTTGATAGAAGTTATGGAGGTAAACATGGTTGAAGTCTAAGGGATTTAGGATGAAGATGATAAGAAACTTTTGAGTGCTATAGCCATGAGGCGAATCATCCCAAAGGGATGTCGGACTTGAAGAAGAGGATTCAAGAAGAGAGAGTAGAAAATGTTACTAGGGGTTAAGGCACTACAAGCCAATTTTCCTTAGAGAAGGACCATTTTGGTAGGAACTTAGGAAAAGGAATGAAACCCATTGGACAAAATGGGAATGAAGAAAAAAAGGAAGGCGGTGTTTTAGCCCAAATAAAGAGGATTCAAGCTCACATGTCTGTTTATGTATTTTTAATGGCCTCTTAAAAAGACTGAGCTGCAATACTAGATGCATTGTTTGGGAAAAAAAAAAAGGTACATATAAAGACAACGCCTCAAGAAGTTTTGGCCATAATGGGAGTGGAGGCTATGTCTCACCCTTCTCTCACTTTTTCCACTGAAGAGCTCACTTCAAAAGGAATCAATCATACAAGGTCTTTGCAGATTACTATTGAGTGCATAGGTGCTAAGGTCTCGATGGTGCTTGTTGACAATGGGTCCATGCCACATATGCCCATTTAGGACTGCTCTCAAGGTTGTCTTAGACATGGAGACTATTACTTCTTCCCCTTTATGGGCGCAAGCACCCGTAACGATTTGCTTCTCGCATTCGTTTGGGGAGTATGCCTTGCCCGAGTGGACCAGGCGGAGGGTAAAAATGGAGTTGCCAACTAGATTAGGTATAGGAACCATATATATAGTGCCTTTATATGAATGATTGATCTTACCAGAGCACGTATCCAGAGTTTAGGCATGGGGATGGGAAGGTGTTAGGCACCCAACCCTACCCGACGCATAGGTCGACCTCTACTTATTGTGTTCCAAATTCTAATCCCATCAAAGGGCTTCTAATAGGTTATTCTACACACACACACACTAAGCCGATCCTAACATGTATCTAACAGACAACATGACATATCCCTATCACCCATCTAATCAATTCATGCTTTTCATAACTGAAGGCAACAACACACATAAGGCAGTAGCATTAAGAAGGAAGCAAATCACAATCATGGTAATAATCAAGCATGTTCAACCATTTCAAGCTTGTATTATGGCATTCAAGGTTCAAAGAAACCAAATAATATGTCAAGAAATGCATGTTCACATTCATATGCATGAACTCGTCTTACTTACTTTACTACACCACAACACCTATTGATTAATGCATATTCATGTTATTCACACAAACCATAAACCCTAATTATCAATCTATTAAACCAAGCGTATAAAACAAGTTATTCTACTAACCTAAGGCCTATTCATGTAAAATCTAACTCAAACAGAAGCTAAAACATGCATTTAAACTAGAAAAATAGATTAAATGTAAAAGTAAACAAATCTAGGTTTTTGGGTTAACCATGTGTGTGCATGCATATGCAGAGTCAGGGAGATGTGTAAGCACCCAAAAATACAAGAGGCAACACTTGAACAAAACTACTTCTAATCAACCTAGCATGCTTTCTAACTATCAAAGAAATAAACCTAAAAATACACAGAAGATAATCAAAGCAATAAAACAATAATAAAAACAAAAGAAAAGGAAATAAAAGATAAGAACAAATACTTCACAAAAAATCTTCTAGAGCTTGATTTTTACCGTTCCCTTCAGTCAATCTACAAAACAAAATACCCAAAGGGTTAGCAAGTTTAACTAAAAGGCTATAGACCAGAATAGGTCCCAACCAAGAAACTTTATTTTTATGATGCTTTTCAAAGTAAAAAAATAAAAAATAAAAAATCTTTTGAATCACATTTATGGAATTAATTCTATGTGTTTTTGGGAAAATGGCCACGTGGCCTTTTTATAGTGTTCAAAGAGAAGGGGCAGGGTTCTTCTTATGCTATGTGGGATTTGCACTACCGCATTTTCCATTAAAAACTCGCCTTACATAACTTTTCTGAAACCCTAGAATGTATGCATACTCGTTGCATACGTATGGTTTAAGAATGTGTATGAATGAACAAGGCTATGTACACATGCTTAAGGTTTTTGTAAGGTTTTTCTCTTCCAAAAACATCTTTCAACTAAAGAGTTCCTTTGGTTAGGCCCTAGACCAGTCATAGACCTACCTTGTTAGGTTAAGATAGTTTGACCCTAGTTAATTAATTCAATTACCGAGGTTGATTAATTAGGTCAAATTACATTCAAATTGTAGAGGCACCAAAAAATCACCAATTAAACTAAATGCAGTAGAAATTAAATTGACATGGTGATTTGTTGACAAATGGGAAAAATCTCTCGCAAGGCAAAAATCCCATTGGGTGAATTTAAGGTCACCACTCCTAAGAATCCACTAATCAATAATCAAGTGGTTACAAGTGTGAGGAATCTTACCACTACCCTGGCCTATCCTAATATACCAACCTATAATTGAACCTTTGCTCCAATACCCAATTGGACTTGATCTTGTAGCAGACTTCTTTCCTTTATTGCACAATCTCTAATTTGTGACTAGCTCCTTTGCACAGATCCCAATACGTGACTAACTCCAGCAGTTTGATAAATTGTTGTTGGCTACAAAGTTCTTCACTTCATAAACGATGAAGATTAGGAAGCACTTGGTTATGAAACTCTAAGGCACACAAACGCGGTAGCTTCTCACTGAGTGTATAAGTTCTAGGTCTTTGTTTTCGTGTATGATGACTTTTAAAATAAACTTATATATGACTAGGGTTGTAAGAAGAGAAACCCTAATCATTCAAGTCATTATGAGCCGAATTTCAGATCTGAGATTTCTAAAATCATAGATCTTCATAATTCGAGCTTGTGTCAAGCTTTTCCATTAAACTTTGATAGTAGCATCTGTCAAGCTTGTGTCGAGATTTAATGAAACAGCCTTTCTTCACTTGTTTCTTGAATCAACCTTCATGTCTTTAATGATATCGCTTGCTATGTTTGAACAACATACTCCCTGATACATTAAACTCAACTTAGATCTACCCAATTACAAATAAAATGCGTTTTATCAAAGGATTAGCCAATTACATATAAAATATGATCCTAACTATCTCCCCATTTGGCAATCCGTGACAAAACCACAAGCATAATTATGAGAGAAGTATAAAACAACAATCTCCATAACTATTACACAAAAAGTACATAAGTCTAACTAATACAATGAATTCTTGAAGAACTTTGCAAGAAGAGAGATCATGGCATGAAAGACTTGCAACCTATCTTAGTTGAAACACTTAAACAAGATCCATCAAGGCATCAAGTGTTAAATATAGAAAGGTTATATAAAATAAGAAATATGTGTAGAAAGAGAGAAAAGAAACAACACATGTGAGATAAAGGTGAGAAACATACATCATCATATATATCAAAAGAATAAAATGTTGGAAAATATGGTTTTGCATCTCATACAAAACACATAGCGGAAGCAACAAACATAGATCTACTTCATTCATGAAAGATAACATGCAACCTTGAATTCTAGAACAAAGAATAGAAAGTGTACCTTGGTGCGGTGAAATTCAAAATAAAAGATTAGAAGTACTTGGGAACACTTTCAATCTTCATTCTAATTCCACTAATGCTCAAGAAGTGTGGTCTCTCAATCAGTTTCCAAGGGAGAATAAGAGAGAGTGGCTTTCACTCATACATACAAAACCATTTCATAAAGATTTCTCTCTATCATGTTACTTACAAAATTCTGTATGTTTCTCCCTTTATATCTAACTGATTATGTAATTGGGCTAGCTTTTTGAGCCTTTCCAATTGGGCTAAGTGTGTGGCTTGAAGTAGGACAAATAAGATACTAGCTTCAATAGGTCTTGGGCTTTTCTGTCAACTCTTAACAAGTCCAAAGTTACCATTAACTATATTTAATACCACTATAAATTATATCCCAAGACTTTATTGTACATGCAACATCTTTATAAAATATTCATAGTAATACAAAGTCATGAATGTAGATTGTCATTTTGAAGATTACTACATCTTAATCCTTGAGTACCTGGTTTAATCCTCTAAGTTATTCATCATATATTTATGAAATCCAATTCAATAAATATATACTTTAGTAACTTATTACTAAAGTGGTTGAGCCCAACTCTTTGAATAACCAAACCCATTAAACATATCTCAAGGGAATATTTTGTATCTCTGTTAAGAGACTATGAATTCCATCTTGAGAATATATGTTCCATCAACACTAAATGTGACTGCCCAACATACTGAGGTTTTGATCATGACTTTAGATCTCACTCCATTATTCTCTCAGGATTAAGAGTTCATGTAAATAGAAGTCGTGAGATTTATTATTCATTTGACAGTCGTTAGGAGAATAATAAATCTCACAGCGGTCCAGTTCAATATGTCTTAACTTTTACAACATATCAACATATCAACTAGAAGTCTTCACTTCCATGATCAAGACAAATCATCTTAATTGATATGTTATAGTCTTCGCAGATGAAACACCCAATTTCATCACACACTATGAACTACGTTTTGAGTTTATAAGAAACTTGTGATTTATATCTTCTGTGACTAAATCACATACAATGCATCTCATGGACTATGATAATGTCCCATTAGTTCATTTATAGATAGTCTCATATAATTAAACAATTTAATTATTTATGACATGCCAATAAATTAGATTTTAGGGCATAAACCCCAACATAAAATGTATGTAAAGTGGTCAAAAGACCAAGGTACATGTAATGAGAACTGTACATAAAAAACCTCACAACATATCTCAAAAGCATTCTCCCCCTATCACTAGTCTAGCTTTCCCCCTAACAACAAGACCACTCTCTCATAACCAAAACTACACCTCTTTTTTTATCACGAGTGATAAAGGATGAATCACGAAGAGACAGTCATCTCATCATCATGTGCAGAGCCAGAAGCATCATCACTATCATTATCTCCACTATCAGAGGACTTCGCAGAAGGATTAGGCAAGGGAGAATGAGCAAAGCCACCAAGACAAGATTGTCAATGAGTGACACAACCAATCCTAGTGTTCATCTAACACATCTCATCAGAAAGATGGTCAAGACAACTACCAAAATTAGCATGCATGAGCTAAATCTGATCCATGATGGCAACAAGAGATGCAGCTACTCGGAAGAAGAAGATGGAGCAAACGTAGAAGAAGGTCGAAAGGTATAAGTAGCATCCTCAGCAGCTCGAATGTCAGCCTCCTTTTGCTAAGCGGGAGTAGACTCCTCACTAGGCTGACTGGCCTAAAAAGCCAGTTGAGTAGCACTTCTTCGCATAGATTTCTAACTAATGGCACCCATGATAGAGAAGAGAGGGGCAAAAGGAACAGGAACATGCATGTGTGTGAGAATGCGTGTGATAGCTGAAAGGAAGATAAGCTTATCAAGTGTAACAGTGTTTGATAGATATCTATCATAGATACTATCATGTGAGAAGGAAAGTCTATAGAAACACCTTCCAAGAAAGAGAAAAGAAAATGAGCACAAGGCTTAGTGATAGTGTTATAGTGAGACCGTAGAGTGAGAACAAAGGTCTCGCCATATTAAGGATCCTTGGACCCTTAGCAAAGTCATGTGTGGTGAAATTAAGAAGATCACCCCACACCATGGCTTTCTCACAGAGTAAGGCCAACTTGTCTTAAGAGATGGAATGGAGACGAAGATGACTAGGATAGTCCAGATGAGCTACCCAAGGGACATGTAGTACCTCGAAAATGAGCTCTAAAGTAACTAAGATACATGTTCCTCAAAATACCAGAGTAAACTGGGGAATAGAAGTATCAATGGCGTGTATGTTGGAGAAGAACTCCTATATAAACATGCTTGGACACCTAGAGGGTTTCTCGTAGAGAAATTCCCAACCTCGAGATCTAAATGCACCAGGAAGAGGAGTGTCTAAAAAATCAAACAGAATGACTTGGAGTTCCAAAAGAATCGCTTGGTCATAAAAGTTCTTCTCAAAATCCTTTTGGGATTTCGAATCACGGAACCTAACTCTAGAAGGAAGAGAAGAAGAAGATAAAGAACCACAACAAGATATCGGGTTCTTCAAAGGAATGGATTTCTTAGGTGCCATAGTCGTAAACTAAGGGAAAGAATAAACCGAAGATACAGTAGGAAACAATGCTCAAGAAAGATAAAGAAGAAAATAACAATGCATGGTAATGCATGAGCATGTAATATGCAAAAATAAAAGCATCATGGGCAAAACCCAATCCAAACTACAATACTCATAATTTATAAACAGTCACACAATCCTAGAATGCATGAACATATGAATAAAATGCTAGAGAATGCAATGCATGATCATATGATTACATAACAACAAAACCCAACCCAAAAATTTTCATAAAAATGACAATTTTCCCAAAGAAATTAGAAAACCTAGGTCTAAATGCATGAAAGAAGAAGAAAAGAAGAGATAGAGACCACTTACCAAAGGATTTAAGCTTGGAAGAGGTCGAAAAAGAAGAGAGAGAAAGGATTTTAGTGAAGAACAAGGATTCGAATTGAGAGATAAGAGAGAGAGATCAAAATATTTGAGTAAGTAATGAACCGGGTTGAACCTCAAGTATATATAAATCTAGGCATCTGAATAGATCGAGAAGGTATCGAGAGATGTCGAGAACAAAATCTTGATAGGTCTTGAGGCGTAAAGGAGGTGTTGACGACTAAAAACTTTGATGTATCAAGGAAGGTATCGAGCTTCTATTGAGCAAATAGAGAGTTTAGAAATATAGCTCGATGGATCGGGCTATGTATTAAGATGTATCGAGGAAAACCCAAAAAACTTCGATAGAAGAATCTTCTGTTGAGAGGTGTCACGAAGGTATTGAGCTTCTATCGAGCTAGTATGGGGCAAACATAAACATGGTTTTTCAAGAAGGAAAAACACAAGATATGAATACAAAAAACATAGAATTTCATCAAGTTTAACCCGAGGTTGACTCTTAAGGGCACCAAAAATCCTAATTTGATCTGCCCATCAGAATGGGTTAGGGCTAGCGTTATTGCAAAGATTACTAGATTCCCTTTCCAATGACTAGTCATGGGTCAAAATTGGAGTTAAAATGGTTAAGATATCTTGAAAACTGCACAGGGGACATCAATAAGCTTCCGGAGGCCATAACTTTTGATCTAACCGTCTCATTCTCGTTTTGTCGAGTGTTTTGGAAAATAGACATCTATAACTTTCTAGGGAAACCAAGATTAGCTCAATACCGAGTCCGAGAAGGCCTTCAAATATGCAATCAAAGTCGGGTGGAAAAAAATGAAATTGCTAATGTCACTGTACCCAAACCGGCACACCTTAAACATGCACCAGAAGTTGAAGAGTCATTTTTTTTTTACTATAAATACCCCCAAACACCCCAAGAAAAGAAAGAAATGAAATTTTTGAATTTGGAGCATTTTTTTTGGGCAGATTCTCTCTCTTTTCCTCTCTAAATTCTCTCCCAAACACATCAACAAACATTTAATTTCTCTCTTTTTCCAACAATCAAGAGGTAGTGTTCTTGCACTCTTTTTCCTCTCCTTGGTCTTTGCACCTTGGATTTGAAGTTTTAGGGGTGTAGATGTAGCTCTTTAGCTACTATCTACACAATATTTTATTGCTTTATTTTGCTTTATAATATGCTTTATTGTTTTCCGTAGTATATCTCTTACTTTATCTTGCTTCCTAGCATGCCTTATAGCTATTCTAGCATGTCTCCTTACTTTCTAACATGTTTTATCACTTTGATGATGTTGGCCTAGCCTTCTTCGGCTAGGATATGTCCAAATACCTTTTATGTGCTTAGATCTACATGTTTAGGTGTTTTATACCTTGTTTCCATGCTTTTTGTCATGCTTGTGTTTGGATCTATATATTTATGTGCTCCTTGTCATGTTTATGTGTTTAGATCTACATGTTGGATGCTATGTCTAGCGTTTGGCTTTGCCTTTATGTCTCTTGTTATGCCATTTTCTTGTGCTTTGGCTCTTAGGTAAGGTGTAGATCTAGATCTTGTGGTCTAGGCCTACAACAAATGGTTTGGGTCCTTTCCTTTATGCATGTGTATGCTTGCTTGCTTTTATACTTTAGATCCATGTTTGTTTGACGAGATCTAGGCTCTCACATGCTTTGTTCCCTCTGTGGGTTTGTGCTTGTTGGTCTTTAGGGCCACCTGTTGTTTGGTTGCATCTGTCTCTCTTGTGACTTGTTTGGATGTAACCATTTGTGAGAACACATCTCTGTGATTTTGGTTTGCTGGATGCATACCCTTATCCACTCCATGTGATGATATGCTTGCCTTGCTTGCTTTGTGCCATTCCGTTTGGCTCTCTTTGTTTCTTTGCATCTTTTCATGTTTGCCTATATGTTCATGCATGTATCGTTGTGTGTGCTTTGTTTGCATCCTTAAGCCTGGTTCCTAGGATCTTGTGTGGGTTCACACCCGTCCTCGATACACGAGACCCTGAGTCCCTTTTAGGAACTTTGCTTAATGGTACATGTGTCATCCATACTTCGATCTCGTGGAACTATGGACACCAAATCCAAACCTACATTTTGTCCTCTAAGGACACCCTTTTTGTTTGATAACATGCTTGTTTGCCCCCGTTTGACTCTCTTTGTTAGTTTGTCCTTTCACATGCTTTCTTTCTAGTTATTTCTTTGCTTGTCTGCTGGTTTTGTGTTTCCTTTGTCATTACATGTGCACACTTGGAGCGAGGGTACAACTTCCTAGGTGTGAGAAAAAAGGGCAAGCATGCAAGCAAGAAGGCGTAAGCTTAAAAAGGGTAATGTTCAGTAGATTAGGAGGCCTAGCCTCTCTGAATGGCTCTCTCTCTCTCTCTCTCTCTCTCTCTCTCTCTCTCTCTCTTGCCTACTTTAGAACCATGTATAAAGGATACTTTTTCCTTGTACCTTGCTTGGGCCACATTCCTAGGGTATGGCATACGTCTGTTTTACACTTCCTGTACCTTGTAAGGCCATACCCTTGGGATGTCGGCGACCTCAGCTTTACTTTTCCCGTTCTGTGTGCTAGCACTATGCATAATGTGTGTGTGTGTGTGTGTCTGTGTGTGTGTGTGTGTGTGCGTGTGTGTGTGCGAGCGCTTGTTTGTGGGTGATCATGCACTTTGTATAATGGACTCTCATGGTTAGGAGAGCATCAATTTTAATACTAAATGCGAAACTCTGCCGGGTTTTTGCCATTAAAATAGGGCGCCTTTGTTGCGGTATTCTCATAGCGAAAGCTTGGTGAGAATAATGTTTTGTGCGCTATGATGCACCTGAGGCGAAGCGCTGCCAGATTTTCGTCACGAAAATAAGGCGAAATGCTGCCAAATTTTTGTCATGAAAATTTGGCGACGTTTCCAAAATATACTAGTGAATCATCAATTAAGACCACACCCTTTCTGAATCCAAACCTCAAAGCCCAATTCCATTAAAGCCCTGTAAGCTAATGCCAATAGCTCGTTTTTAATTGCCAATGTCTGAAAATTAAGATTTTACCAAAACAAAGGACTATCTATGGATAGGCGTTGTGGGGTGCCTAACACCTTCCCCACACGTAACCAGACTTCCGAACTCAAGAATCAATATTTTTTATCCGTCCATAATAGATTAGGAAAAATGATTTTTTTTTTCTTAACTTAGAATTGGTAATAAAATCAAATAGAGTTAGGTGACCAATCACACCTTAGAAAAACCCAATGATTGATAGTGACTTCACTTACTTTCGGTAACTTGATTAAAATTTACCCTATTCAGTCACACACACCAAAGGTTCTTCACCCTTATTTTCACAGCACCCGAGCTCAGAGCCACCTTAAGGGCGCAAGCGTCACCGCGATGGGTGGTTGACCCCTACGAGGCATCGACAGCCCCAATCCAATGGTGAGATTGAATGTGTTCTTGAAGAGTGTGTAGCAATTTTTTGGTACCATGGGTTTTAGAGAGATTTTTTAAAAGAGAGAAAGGGATTTCGATTTTGAGAGGAAAATGCAGAAGTAAGGAAGTGAAGGAAAAGCAGAAGGTTTATGTAGAGTGAATGAGGGAGTTGAAGAGTTAGAGAGAAAAATGAAGAAATGTGGAAGATGAAGAGAATAAGAAGAAAAAGAAATGGTTGGTAACCTTTAGAAAAATGAAGAGGCAAGAAAGAAACCCAATGGCTAAACTACGTGTAGTTTAGGCCATATTGCTAAACTATGTGTAGTTTAGTTGCCAAAAATAAATGCCAAAACCCTAAAATTTATAGAAAATTCCTAGAAGTCTAGAAAATCAAAAGGAATCCCCAGTAGAGCCCCAAGTGAAGAAAAAAAATAAAAAAAAATCTCAAACTTTCCCTAATGTATCAAAAGGCATTAATGAATTGCCCCTAAACATTGGGAATGCCAAGATTAATCCTTAATGAGTCAATGAACTTTTAGAAAACTCCCCAATAAGTCAAAAAGGATAGAATTTACATAGAAGCCCTTAAGAAAGCTAGAAACTACAAAGAAATCCCCAGTGAACCAAGGTTTACATAGGAATGCCCCTTGAAGATTAGAATTTACCAGAAAGCCTCAGAATGTTTCAAAACCCCTTAAGAGAGTTTTTCACCAAGATTATAGAGAAATTACCATAACCATGAGAAGACATCAGATTTTGTGTACATATCCTTAAGGAATTGAACATGCAGGCACAAGTCCTTAGAGACCTTAAATATGAGAACAAAGGAGATTGAGACAGAGGCACAAGCCTCCCAAAGAAGAAAGCCACCCAGAGAAGTTTAAGGCAGGAGCCACAAATGGACACCATAGATATGTTCCCCTTCTAGCTCGTAAGAGCACCTTGTTTGCTTGATTGATGTTTAAGATTGTTGGCAATGTTTGTTTTTCTTTTTATTGACTCTAGGATAATGAGTCACTCCCCTTTTGCTTGACAATTGGAAAACCAGGCTCTTGGATAGTGAGCTTGTCATTACTCGTTTCTCGAGTAACACTTGTGGGACTTCAAACATACAAATCCTACGCAGCTTTTCGGAGTTACAACCCGCCCCATGTATGCGTGTTGTTTGCCGTATGCTTGGGTTGGGCTCGAGTCGTACGTCAAAACAAAAATTTTTTTCTTTTTTTCTTTTGATTCTGTTAACGGAGCTCATTAATTAGAAGAGGGGCAACTGTAGACACCTCATTTTGTACCTTTTATGACTCGAGCCCTCATTCCCTAATGACAACATCACTCGGAGGTCCAGAATTGATTTAAGGCGTAATATTGTGAATATTTAGCTTGAAGGATGTTCTCCCTAAGAATTAAATGAACCAAGTTCACTTATACGAGAGTGAGGAATAAAAACCAACAATCAACTTCCCACTTTTTATGTCCCACGATTCTGCTAGTTTAGAAACTAAGGAGAAGCGCAGGGCTCGCTAGTAGGTCAGAAAAGCGATAACTCAAAAATCTCCCCAAGCAAAACCTACAAGAAAACCCTAAGTATGCATATGCATGTTTCATTCATACACATGCATGTTTGGTCCATGCACACGCATACTGAAAACATGGGTAGGCATACCTTGTGTATGCGCACATATGTAGGGTTTCAAAATTCTGTAAAGAAAGTTTTTATGATAGAAAATCATGTAGAGTGAATCCCACATCGGCTTAGAGCCGCCCTAAACCCTTTTATGATCACTAGAAAAGGCCACAAATGCTCTTTTACACCCAAAAAAAAAAAAGGCTGAATTCTCTAAAAAATAGTGAATCAAAGGAGTTTTTATTTTCAAACATCCTTAAGTTAAATTTTACTTGGTTGGAACCTATTTTGGCCTTGACCTTCGAGTTTAAAGTTTACTAACCTTCTTGGTTTTGTCCTTGATTAGAATGACAGAGTTGAACGGTTAAATCAAAACTCTAAGGAGTTCTAGTGGTTGAGGTTAATGTTTGAACTTTGTTTCTTTCATTCTTGTTTGTTTGTTTGTTTTTCTTTACATTCTAATGCTCTGATATATTATGGGTGCAACCACTCACAATGAGGATACTATTGGTAAATCTGGTTTTTATCTCATACAAAACACACAGCGGAAGCAACAAAAAGGATCTATTTCATTCATGATTGATAACTTGCACTATATAAATTTCAGAATTTAAGACAAGATACGTACCTTGGTGCGGTGAAATTCAAAACAAAGATTATAAGTACTTGGGAACACTTTAATTTTCACTCCAATTCCACTTTACCCCAAAGAGTGTGGTCTCTCAATCATTTCAAGGGAGAATAATTGAGTGGCTTCACTCGCACATACACCCACTTCACAATGGTGTCTCACTTTTTTCTCTAATGAAAAAATTATGTATGTTTCTCCCTTTTATAATAACTGATTATCTAATTGGCTGGCTTATTGGGTTTCAATTGGGTTTTAGTGTGTGGCTTGGAGGGGACTAAAAGGGACAAAAGACACTAGCTCAATGGGCCTTGGCTTTTCTATTAACTCTTACACAATTCTAAAGCTACATTAATTATATTTAATACCACTATATAAATATAATTGCACTCTAGGCCTTATTAATTAATATATCCCAAGACTTTATTATACATGCAACCCCTTCATAAAAAATTCGTATAATACAAATTCATGAATGTAGATGCCACTTTGTAAATTACTAATCTTAATCCTTGAGTACCTGGTTTAATCCTTTTAAGTTATTCATTATATATTTATGAAATCCAATTTCATAAATTATACTTTAGAATTTCTTACCAAAGTGGTTAGCCTAACTCTTTGAATAACTAAACCCATTAAATTTATCTCAAGGGAATATTTTATATCTCCGTTAAGAGAACTTGAATTCATCTTAGAATATATGTTCATCAACACTAAATTGGCTCCTCAACATACTGAGGTTTTACCTTACTTTAGATCTCACTCTATATATCAAAGCAACCTACACTTCATGATAGGTCCATTATTCTTCAGATTAAGAGTTATGCAAATATAAGTTTGAGATTTATTATTCAATTGACAGTCGTTAGGAGAATAATAAATTTCACAGCGGTCCATTCAATATGTCTTAACTCTTAAAACATATTAACACATCAACTAGAAGCTCCACTTCTGATCAAGACAAATCATCTTATTGATATGTTATAGCTTAGATGAAATCCGAATTTCATCACCGACTATGAACTAAAATTCTGATTTACAAAGAACTTTGACTTATATCTTCTGTGACTAAATCACATAAATTACATACTATGCATCTCATGGACTAAATGATAATGTCTAAATATTATGTTACCATTATTTTAGGTAATAATAAAACAACTTTATTAATTACAATATTAAGTCATACATAATGTCATAGTCAACA
>NW_027069680.1:502916-705717 GCF_002906115.3 Quercus suber | reverse complement strand
ATTAATTATATTTAATACCACTATATAAATATAATTGCACTCTAGGCCTTATTAATTAATTATATCCCAAGACTTTATTATACATGCAACCCCTTCATAAAATATTCGTAATAATACAAAGTCATGAATATAGACTGTCACTTTGTAAATTACTACATCTTAATCCTTGAGTACCCGGTTTAATCCTTTTAAGTTATTCATTATATATTTATGAAATCCAATTTCATAAATATATACTTTAGTAATTTCTTACCAAAGTAGTTAAGCCTAACTCTCTGAATAACTAAACCCATTAAACTTATCTCAAGGGAATATTTTATATCTCCGTTAAGAGACTGTGAATTCCATCTTGAGAATACATGTTCCATCAACACTAAATATGGCTGCTCAACATACTGAGGTTTTAACCATTACTTTAGATCTCACTCTTGATATATCAAAGCAACCTACACTTCATGATTAAGTCCATTATTCTCTCAGGATTAAGAGTTTATGCAAATATAAGTTGTGAGATTTATTATTCAATTGACAGTCGTTAGGAGAATAATAAATCTCACAGCGGTCCAGTTCAATATGTCTTAACTCTAAAAACATATTAACACATCAACTAGAAGGCTCCACTTCTATGATCAAGACAAATCATCTTAATTGATATGTTATAGTCTTCATAGATGAAATACCGAATTTCATCACCGACTATGAACTAAAATTCTTAGTTTACAAAGAACTTATGACTTATATCTTCTGTGACTAAATTACATAAATTACATAATATGCATCTCATGGACTAAATGATAATGTCTGAATATTTACGTTACCATTATTTTAGGTAATAATAAAACAACTTTATTAATTACAATATTAAGTCATACATAATGTCATACATAATATCATACATAGCATCATACAATAGGATTTAAGGGCACCAATCCCAACAAGTATGCCTCAGCTTGGAGTGGACCGAGTAGAGGATGAAAATGGAGTCGCCACCTGGTTTAGGTCCAGGAACCAAATTGGGAATTTTGGGCCGCTTACTTACATGCATAGGTATGCATACCAAATTATGGGTATGGAGTTTGGGTACGGCTTGGGAAGGTGTTAGGAACCCAAGACCACTTGACTTGTGGGCCAGCCTCCATTATGTGTTACTAGGCCATATTTAAATAAAGAAGTTATTAAAAGGATACACACAATGTGTTAAAGATCACATAACAATATAAAAGGAAACAAATAAAACTCAACCAAACAGATTATATTAAAAAGAAAAAGATAACAATTAATTAAAACACACAAGGAAAGAATATCAAATAAACCAAACATGGCAAAAATACTAAAATAAACATGGAAAACAATTAAACACAAATAATTAACCTAAACAGAGCCAAACATAATCAAATAACATCTGAAAAATAACTAAATTAAACAAAAACAAGATTTTACCTTAATTTGGGTTTGGGGTGCATACGCATACTTAAACATTGTTTTTGAAACTGAAGTTTTGGACCCCTACAACTGAAGTACTAGAGGTTTAGGAATGAATGTGTGCATGTAGGGCCTAGGGTGCATACGTATCCTTAATCCCATGCATGCACATGCTTCCCAAACCCATATTCTTGACAACTCTAATAACCCAACTTCAAATGGCCATAACTCACTCAATATAAATCCCAATCATGCAAAATTTATATTCAAATTAAATCCCGAGATGTCTAATTTCAAATGAAATGAACTTCACTCAAATATTCTTTGTGAATCAAAAGTTATGGCCAAAACAATAAGCAATGATCATTTTTCAACATCGTTTTCAAAGCAATTTAAGCACTTTGAGTTGTGATTACTTCCAAACTATTGTGAACTCTTTAATTACCTTTGGTAGACACATGTCAAGCTCATAATTAGGATCGGGATCCAATTAAGGGTATAAAATGAGGTGTCTACATATATCTGTTGTTAGTTTAGGTTGTTTAGTTTTCATACTATAAGCATGACAGGTTGTTAGATGTTAGGGACACAGTTTTTGTAATTGGCTAATTTTTTGACAAAATGCACTTTACTTGTAATTGGGTAGAGTGTTTAAGACTTCAAGAAACATGTTGTTCAAGTCAAGTGTTAAAGCCATGAAGATCTGACCAAGAAATAAGTGAAGAAGAGTTCATTAAAGCTCGACAACAATCTTGACAGAAAGATTTCTATCGAGATTTAAAGTCGAAGCTCGACACAAGCTTGACACAAGCTGTTTCTATCGAGACTTACGAAATCAGAAATTCAAAATCTGATTTTCGGCCCATGCTTGTATATTTGTATAGGGTTTATTTTCTCACAACCCTAAACATATATAAAGCTTATTTTAAAGGCCGTTACACATGCAGAAAGTGACCTAGTGCCTTGTTCTCTCAAAAAGAAGCAATTGCATTGCGCCATAGGATTTTGTAACCAATGAGCTTCTTGATCTTTATCGTTGATGAACTGAAAAACTTTGCAACCAACATCTTCTTCAACTTGCTAGTGTTAATCACATACTTGGATCCATGCATCATTGGTTAGTCATGTATTGGGATTCGTGCATTGAACTGGAAAATTGCCACTACAATATAAGTCCAATTGGATATTGGGGTAAGGGTTCAACTGTAGGTTGGTGTTTCAAGATAAGCCAAAGGGTTTGGTAAGATTCTTTATACTTGTAATCGCTTGTGATTGATAATAGTGGATTCTTGGGAGTGGTGACCTAAAAATCACATTGCGGGGTTTTTGCCTTAGAGGTTTTCCCCATTTGTAAACAAATCATCTTGTTAATTTAATTTCCGCTGTATTTAGTTTAGTTAGTGATTTGTTTGTGCTACCACGCTATTGCATGTAATTGAACTTAATTAATTAACTTGGGTTATTAATTAATTAATAAGGGGTCAATTCATTTTAACCCAACTCTAGAGTCTTGTTTTGTTTTGCTATCTATTTGCTATTTACTCTCCTACTTTTTGAATCATCTCCTGTTTCTCCCATTGTGGATGAATAATCACTACTAACAAGACGTTTGTATTTATCATGCATCCAAGTTCTAATGCACCATGCACAAAGAAATAATAATAATTTTTTTTTATTAGAGTCTTGTTTCCATCCACTGCTACACATTTTGAGTTGAAGCCACAGATAATCCACCTCCTTCCTACTTTTCATAGGTTAGATAGAGAAGACCCTTACATGCATGTAAAGGAATTTCTTGAGATTTGTGCTACTTGTAAGTTCCATAATTTATTCTCTTTTTCCTTGAAGGATAATGCACAAGCATGGCTTAACTCTCTGTCACCTGGATCTATCACCTCATAGGAATTTTTGGTAACTAAATTCATCTCTAAATTTTTCCCAATGGCCAAAACCAATGCTTTGAGGAAAGAAATTGCATATTTTTATCGGGATGAACAAAAGAAATTTTATGAGAGTTGGGAGAGATCTAAGGACTTGATCTTAAAGTGTCCTCACCATGGTTTGAAACATGGAGACTAGTACAATATTTTTATAATGGTTTAACTCAGAAAAACTGTAACATGATTGAGTCCATGAATGGTGGTGGATTTTTTAGTCTTATAGATGATGAGGCATACAAATTTCTTGAGAATTTATCAGAAAGCTCACAACAATGGAGTTTTTCCAATCGTTGAAAGAGTTTTGCATTTGTAGTTAAGAGAGGAGGATTGTATGAAATCAGTGAAGATTTAAACATAAAAGCTAGATTAGACAATCTCACTCGTAAGGTTGAAGTTTTAGCTTTAAGTAAAGGGGTGAATTCTGTCAATCAAGCTCAAAGTGTGGAACATGCTTTATTTGTATGAGTTCTATGCGTACAACATAAATGTGTCCTTCCACAACTAGTTACCCTAAATACTATACTAAGCAAGCAAGTGCACTAAATAATTTTGGAAGGTCACTTGCCCATTTTCAGAGATATATAATCCAAATTGGAAAAGTCATCCTAATTTCTCTTGGAGGCAGAACCATCCTCCCACAAATGTCGATGGACAACAAGTGCATCAACAAAGTTAATTTCATCCACCAACCCAAGCATATCCTCTCATTTCTTAATCAACTCCTCAGTTTATCACCACCAAGACAACAATCATCTTTGAAGGAGTCCCTCAAAACTTTCATGCAATCAACTGGCCAAGCCATTCAAGTGATGAAAAGTTCTACTCATTTGAATACTCAAGCTGTTTCAAAGTTGGAAAATCAAGTTGGTTAGTTAGCAACCCAAGTTGGAGAGAAGGAAAAAGGAAAATTTCCCAATCAGCCTATTCCTAACCAAAAAGGGCAGTATGCCATCAATGGTTCTTCTAGTTCTTCTCATGCACATGAATCTATTTAGTCTATTACTACCCTTAGGTCTAGAAGCCAGGTTGACAATCAAGTAAAAATGCCAAAGGTGGAGGATAATGAAAACAATGTGTTAAAGGAAAAAGAAGTTCACAATTCACAGGATGAACATAGACAGAAGAAGGAAAACGCAACCTCAATTCCAAATTCGAGATTTTAGTTCTTCCCCTCTTGATAAGAAGTTTGTTCCCAAAGCTTCATTTCCTCAAAGGTTAATCAGTCCTCAAAAAAGTGCACAATCTGGAGATATTTTATAGGTTTTTAAGCAAGTGCAAATAAACATTGCATTCCTTGATGCACTACAATAGATTCCTGCTTATGCCAATTTTCTAAAAGATCTTGTGACAATGAAGAGAAAGACAAATGTCCTTAAAAATGCATTTTTGATAGAGCAAGTCAATTCAATCATTTAGAATGAATATCCAATGAAATGTAAAGACCCAAGATCTCCTACAATTTCATGCAAGATTGGGGATCGTCAATTTGAGCGAGCTTTGCTAGATTTAGGGGGAAGTGTGACCTAATGCCCTATTCAGTTTATTTACAGCTAGGTTTGGGGGAGTTGAAACCCACAACCATGATACTATAGTTAGCTGATAGGTTTGTGAAAATCCCCAAAGGTATTGTTGAGGATGTGTTGATTAAGGTGGATGCATTCCATTTTCCTGTTGATTTTATTGTGTTAGACACTGAGTTTGCTCTAAATGCCAGTATACAAATCCATGTCATCTTTGGGTCTCCCTTTCTTAGCCGCATCCAATGCTTTGATCAATTATCAGAGTGGTGTAACGAAGATTTCTTTTGGGAACATGTCTGTTGATCTTAATATCTTTCATGTAAGTAAACAAGTACTAGACAATGAGAATATATGTGAGATTAACATGATTGAGAGTCTAGACCATGATACTTTCAGAAAATCAAGTTGTGAGGATCCCCTAAAGGCTTGTTTAGCCCTTCTTTGTTACAATTTGGATATTGAAAAATAAATTGAGCAGGTTAATGCATTTTTGGATTCTGTTCCTTTCTTAAGTATTGATAGCTGAAAACCAAAAGTGGTCCCTCTTCCACTTTCTTCATCCCCACTCCCATTTATTATAGGACCACCAAATTTGGTTTTGAAACCATTATCTAACACTCTCAAGTATGTGTTTTTAGGTTCTTTAGAGACCTTACCTATCATTATAACTTCAGAGTTGGATGACTTTTGGCAACACCAATTGGTAAGTGTACTTCAAGAGCATAAGGAAGTTATAGGTTGGATGATTGCTGATGTTAAAGGTATTAGTCTCTCTGTGGTTATGCAAAGAATTCAACTGGAAGAGACTACTAAAGCTTCCAAACATGTTTTTGACCTAGGTAAGTTACAGTCTCAATGGACTAGTCAATTCATAGTTTGCAAAGCTTATCTCCATGGTGTTGTTAAGGTTTGGATGATCTTGTTTATCATGATTGACCTCCAGTTGTGTTAGATATTTTTTTCAAAAAAAAAAAATCATATTTTTCTTATTTATTTTCTGCTTCTAGATTAATCTTTGTGTTTATTTTCTTGTCTAGTTTAATTCTCTTTTGTTCTAGTTGATATTTGATAGAAATTAAAATTATAACAATAAGCTTGAGCAGGTACATCTCCTCCTTCTCTTTACCTTACTTGTTTCTACTTGATTCTCATGTTGCATATCAATATTTCGCTCTCCTTTCATTCAAGGCATATATTTGACAATATCATTTTTAACATTGAGGACAATGTTTGGTTTAGGTTTGGTGGGATGTAAATGGATTTCTATTTTCTTTTTTTTTGTTTAGTTGTGTTGAAAAAAAAAAATTTATTTTGCCTAGCTTGAGGTTTATGTTTAAAGTTCATTATACTACTTTTGCATAAAGAATTTCATTGCCATTAATGAAGTGCAATTTCATCAGTCGAAGTAAGTTCGTTCAGATGGAGCCAAACCCTCATACCTCTAACTATAGAAAGGGTGAGATAGCTCTCTCAAAACGATCACCAGTGTGGTGCCTGCCACAGCGTCTCCGATGCCAAAGTCAGTATAAGGAAGCTCTTAAAAGCATTGTTATGAATTTTGTTCCGTTCCGGCCGGAATGGCCTGAATATCTTATACCGATATGCAAACTGGAACGGTGAGCCCCCCTATTCCACCTCGGGTAGAATTCCGGCCCATTTCGGACCATTCCAGTCAGTTCAGTATGTTTCAATCAATACCGGCCGCAATTGAAGATTCGGCCGGTATGTGTTTTGAACCTTTTTCTTCCCTAAATCTGATGTCTGAACTGAACCACAGCATTTCCAGAAAGAAATTTTTTTTTTTATCCACTGTGACTATCTTTGTCTCAGTTTAAAACATCAAAGAAAAAAAAATACAAAACAATATAGTGCCAACAAGAAAAACTGAGAAAGAAAAAAAAGAAGAACAAGATGAGAGATTGAGAAATAGAGAATGCACTGGTGTGATAGTGTCCACTGTCCAGCCATCTGAAATTTTGAAAAGAATATTGAGAAGTGAGAGATAATTGAAATATATTGGAAAGGTGGGAAAGAGTGGTTCACGTGGGTGGGTTTGCGAAATGGGAAAGTGAATTTCAAGAAGGTTCCGTGTTTTTAATTACTCAAAATGTTGGCTTTATTTACAAAAATGCCATAAATAATTTTCTTTTTAATAAAAATAACTATATGTAGATATGCTTGCTTTTTCTAAGAGTTGAAAAAAAAACTAATATATTGAATTTTTTATTATATATATATTTATTTATTTATTTATTTATTTGCGGTAACTCTGAAATAGTATACCGAAATAGTCCAGTACCAAAATATTTCATTCCAATTAACAAACCGAAACGGTATTCATAACAATGCTTAAAAGAATAAAATAATACAGTAGTATAACAATAAGTATTTCTAGGTGTTTCTGTATCTCATGTTGGTGCTGGGAGGGTTGTATATATACATTCTCGTAGCCCCTGGCCGTTGTGGCTGTTTATGGTGGTTTAATGTTTCTTTTGGTAATGCCTCATGGTCAATAATGTGAGCTTTGATGAGCTTCCAACGGTTGGCATAGCTATCCCTGTAACCGTCTAAGGTATTTATTTGACCGCATTGAATGGCTTTTTTTCCTTCGTCAGTAATATGGCTTGTAACGCTAGAGGCACCTAGTTAGTCTGTCTATCAATACTTCCTTGTTGGTTTGGATGAGGTCATCAAGAGAAGTTGAGTACGTAAATCCCATCAGCTACCCCTAAATTCTGTGGTTGTCATGGCATGTCATAACGATCAAAGAAGATGAAAGGTGTATGGGCTGTATATGAGTCTTGGGATTTCGCTCCACATTAACTGCATAGTGGCGGCACCACACACGTCATGGCCACGTGGCACATCCTGACTAGTGGAATTAGTGCTCCAATTGTATGACCCTTGGGTTTCCCACTGAATTTCAGTTTTTTGAGCCTTGATTTTTAAACTTCTCCACTTCTCATTTCTCCCTTTCACCTTTTTCAAACTTCCAATCATTGCTCTGAGTGTTTTCTTCTCCGATCTTTCTCTATGATTCTTCTCCAAGCTGGTGCATGGCAGAACTTTCTACATTTTCTTTTGAGGTATGTCTCTCTTCTCACTTTCTATTTCTTTTCTCTTTTCGGCATAGACATACACTATGGTAAATTTATAATTTTCTCTCCCTTTTCTTTTGTGTTTGTTTTTGGGTTTCGGGGTTTTTAGGATTTATCTTTTTCCCTTTGTTTTCTAGTTTTTCCATGGTTAGTGGCTCTAAGGTTAGGATAGCTTGTCCCTCAATTTCCTTCCTTTTTCCGCGTTTATGGGGGTCTTTAGGGATTTTCCCATATCTTGAGAACTTTGTTTTTAAGGGGAATAGTCTGAGTGTTGCATTGGCTGATTTGCTGCCTTTGCTTCGTCAATCAATTGATTGGTTCGAGGGTTTGGTGAGAGAGCAAGGGACCATGTCTGAGGTCAGGTCGAGCGAATTAGAGACTGGGTTGTCCTCTAATGATGGTCTAGTGGAGGCTGGGGGCGATACTACTATTTCTGCTCCCCGGGAGGTTAGGGCTTTTTATGCCTTTGACGAGGTGTGTGGCTTAGACGCCAACACACTCTCTAGGTTTAAGGATAGGTTCCAATTTTCGGATAGGGTTAGGGTTCGTCTACCCAGTGAAGAGGAAAGGACATGCCAATTCTTCCATGGGGAGGTATGCTTCTACAAGGCTGCCTTCCTATGTGGTCTTAGGCTCCCCGTCCACCCATTTGTCATGGAGCTGTTAAGCCACTTTGGCATTGCTCCTAGGCAACTTATGCCCAATCCGTGGAGAATAGTGGTCAGCCTAATAGGGATATGGTTGGCTGCTACGGACGGTGATATGATTAAAGTGGACGAGCTCGTCTACCTGTATCGTTTAAAGGCGCCTAAGGAGCATAGGTACTATGAGCTGGTGTCATGGGAGAAGAGGACTAGGATCGTTTAGGATCTGCCTTCGTCCTTCAGATACTGGAAGTCCCGGTTCTTCTTTGTGTTCAAGGATGATTGGGAGACACCTTCTAATGAAATTTGGGGGGATCTCCTAAGGCTACTCCATCGGTGGAGTACCCCGAATTTAGGTGCGTCATTATTCTCCTCGTCATTAATTTTTGTTGTGTTTTTTTTTTTTTGGGTTGTCACTAACTCTCTAGCCCGTTGTCTCCTGCAGTTTAGAGATGGCCCAAGCTTAAAAGCAAGTACAAGGGACGTGTTGAGAATGCGATAGAGCACGCAAAGACGATTAACGACTGGGATGATCTTATCGACCCACGAACTCTCGCCTTTTATTGCCTAGGCCTAGAACCATCTGCCTACATCCTGCAAAACATTAATATTGAGGAGAAAAAGAGTAAGTGTCAATCTCATCATTGTTGACTCTTGTATATATTCCTTTGCTCATGAGTTTTTTTTTTTTTTTTTTGAAATGACGATGAAGTTTAATCAAAGTATGTACACCAGAATAAGGGTAAAAAAGAACGAGCCCTTGGCCAATCTTGGGGTGAAAAATGTAAAGGTGATGGACAAGGGTGCCTCCGTCACACCTGCGACCCCGATCACTTCTAGCATTAAGACAGCGAGGACAAGCTCCCCAACCACCTTGGTTGAAGAAATTACTCCTCAAAGGAAGAAGCAACGGGTTGGTGACAAGGAGAAGGAGAAGGCAGACTCTCGCTAGTCCAATGTTTGGGGCAATGCTGGGGTTGCGATGGCTAGGGCGCAAGAAATTTTCACCACTGACAAGATGAAGGTGTTCTCAGGCTTGTCTCCCAATAAGCTTGTGGGTTGTCATCTCCATAAGCTCGTCCAGGTAATGCACTCGTGCAAACTCCGTTTTCCCTTCTTTTTTTCTTTTTTTTCCTTTTTTTTTCCTTTTTTTTTTTTTTTAAGGTGTTGGGGGAGAGCCTCCATCTTTCCTTGGAGTACCTTACTCATGAGGCTAAGGTTGAGTCTACAATGTCCCGGGTGACAGCCTTGGAGGGAGGCGGAAAACTCAAAGCTGAAGAAAGAGTTGATAACTGCTATGGGCAAAGCTAACCTCGCCAAGGAAAAGGCCAAGACTCTAAGTGACGACCTTAGGGCTGAACGGCAGTTGACTGTGGAAAAGGACGAGCAACTCCTAGCTACCAAGGAGAAGATCAAAACTATTGCTGTTAAGGTCGTCGAAGGTTTCCAGCAAACTGACGAGTACAATACTGTGCTCTTCAGCTGGTACTTCAAAGGGTTCAACCTTTTGAGGAGATATTTCATCAAGCACCCTACTAGAGTAGATCTAGAGAACTTGGACCTTGAGGAAGTAAACAAGGAGAAGGCCACTGACGAGGCTTCTAACTCTACTACACCTGATGGTGATGCCCCCAAGGGTGCTCTTCCTCCTCCAACCGATGATGATGCAGTTGCCAACACCTGACCCTGTTACTTGTAAAAAGTTTTTATTTTTTGGGCGCCTGTGATGTTTTGGGTTTTTTGTAAGTCTAATTTCAAAACAGTTTTAATTTACTTTGAGAGCAATGATTTTAGCCCAGTGTTTGTGGGCCTTTCATTTTGATGTAAAAACAATGGTAACTGCCCGCAGTTTTTAGGCTTAAATTAAATTGGCAGTTGTATACTTACTTGATTGTGATTTCTGTTCTTGTATTTTTCTTTTCCGCATCAATGCTTTGTACTTAGCGAGAAGTGTTTAGTTGTGACCTTTCCTTTTCTTTGTCAACAATTTATTCATGTCTATGGAGGTTCCGTTACTTAGTTGACTTCCTACAACTCATACCTTCTCAAGGGTTCTTGTCAAGGGTTTCGTCAGTAACTTACATCCGTCTAGGCGGAATCTTGTTACTTAGCCCTTTTTTTTTTCTTGTTATGACTTACACCCTTTTACGGATCTTGTCAATCTTTTGGCTTCGTCAGTAACTTACATCTGTCTAAGCGGAATCTTGTTACTTAGTCATTTTTTCTTTTTTTTTTTGGTGACTTACACCCTTTTAGGGATTTTGTCAATTTTTTGGCTTCATCAATAACTTACACCCGTCTAGGCGGAATCTTATTATTTAGCCATTTTTTCTTTTCTTTTTGTGACTTACACCCTTTTAGGGATTTTGTCATTCTTTTAGCCTCGTCAGTAACTTACATCCGACTAAGTGGAATCTTGTTACTTAGCTATTTTTGGGCGACTTTCACATTACAAGACCTGCTCTCATTAAGACATTAGCCAAATAGTTCTTTTTATTGCTTTCGAGAATGAGTACAATTGTCAGTTACATCTATTGATGATATTTCTTCAAGTGCTTAATGTTCCATGGTCGTGGGAGTCTCTGCTCGTCTAGGGTCTCCAGGTAATAGCTGCCTTATCTAGAGTAATGGACGACCCGGTAGGGTCCTTCCCATGTGGGGCCGAGCTTTCCTTGGGTAGAGTCTTTGGTTGCTGGGGTGACCTTGCGCAGGACGAGATCTCCTATGTCAAGTCGTCTAAGCTTCACTCTCTTGTTGTAGTACTCGGCCATCTTTTGTTGGTACTTCGTCATCTTATCAGAGGCTTTCTCTCTCACTTCGTCTAGACAATCCAGGTTGACTCATAGCTAGTTGTCATTATTCTCCTTGTAGAACATCCCTCGCCTAATACTGGTTATTCCCACCTCGACCGGGATTATTGCCTCGGTGCCATAGGTGAGTTTGAAAGAGGTTTCTCCTGTTGGGGTTCTTGCCTTGGTCTTGTAGGCCCACAAGACTTGGGTAATTCTTCCGGCCAGGCACCCTTTGCATCATCTAATTTGGCCTTGATAATCTTTGGTAGTGCCCGATTCATCACCTCCGTCTGTCCATTTGCCTGTAGATGTCTCGGGGATGAGAACTGGTTCTTAATCCCTAGGCTTGAATAGAAGTCCCAAAAGCTTTAGCTGTCGAATTACCGTCCATTATCTGATATGATCGTCCATGGAATCCTGAACCTACAAATTATATTCTTCCACAGGAAGTTATGGATTCTAGCTTCAGTGATGGTTGCCAGTGTCGCTGTTTCAACCCACTTTGTGAAGTAATCAATGGCGACTAGTAGGAATTTTACCTGTCTTTTACCTTGAGGCAACAGGCCGACGATGTTGATTCCCCATTGTGTAAAGGGCCAGGGGGACGATATCATCATCAGTCTCTCTGCTGGATGGCGTTAGACATTCCCAAACCTTTGCTACTTGTCGCACTTTTTGACGAGCTCCCTTACATCTACCTGCATTGCAGGACAAAAATAACCTGTTCTAATAACTTTACTTACCAGTGATCTGGGGCCTGCATGGTCTCCGTAAACTCCTTCATGGATCTCTTCTATGATATATTTGGCTTCTTCTTCGTCCACACACTTCAAGTAAGGCATAGAAAAGCCTCTCTTGTATAGTGTGTCGTTCAGGATTGTGAACCTAGCTGCTCTCTTCCTAACCTTCCTAGCTACCTCGATGTCTTAAGGGAGGTGCCCATCTGGAGAAAGGATATGATTGGTGTCATCTAGCTACCTGTGCTCTAGATTGCGAATGTGGAGATTTCCTCAATGCTGGGGTGTTTCTGGACTTCCATCACCAAGCCCATACTTGCTACTCCTTCTTCCGACAATGCTAGCTTCGCGACTTCATCTGCTACCATATTCTGGCTTCTAAGGATCTGCACAAATTCCACTTTATCAAATTCCTAAGTTAGATGCTTCATCAACCTGAGGTATTTCTGCATTCTCTACTCCTTTGCTTCATATTATTCTTTAATCTGCCCTATCACCAGCTTTGAATCACTCTGGACTAGCAGGTTCTTAGCTCCGAGCACCTTCCCGGGTTTGAGTCTCGTCAATATTCCTTCATACTCAGCTTTGTTATTGGTGGCCAGGAATTTCAATTGAACTCCATATTTTAGCACTTCTCTGTCAGGGGCTGTTATGATGACCCCTACTCCCTCCCCTCTTTTGGGTTGACGAACCATCGGTCTGTACTGTCCACTGTTCTGTCTCATTGGTGAGGCTGTCCTCATCTGAGAGAGTGAACTCAACGATGAAGTCCACCAAAGCTTGTGTTTTTATGGCTGTCCTGGGGTGGTACTTAATGTTAAACTGGCTAAGTTCAATTTCCCATTGGGCCATTCTCCTGGCTGCCTCGGGTTTGTTCATGGACTTCCTGATGGGTTGGTCTGTCATTACTAGGATAAGGTTTGTCTAAAAATACAGTCGCAGCTTGCGCGAAGCTACTATTAGCGCAAATTGAATCTTCTTGATCCTAGGGAACCTGGATTCTACTCCTTGGATAGCTTGACTAATGTAGTAAACTGGGAGTTGTTTCTTGTCCTCTTCCCTAATCAGGGCTACACTCATGACTGTGGTTAATACCACCAGATACAGATATAGATTTTCTCCTTCCTTGGAAGGACTTAGGAGGGGCAGATTGCTTAGGTAGCGCTTAAGTTCTTGAAACGCTGCCTCACATTCGTCGGTCTAGGCGAAAGCTTGCTTCAGTGTTTTGAAGAAGGGCAGACATTTGTCTGCTTTAGAGATGAATCTGTTGAGTGCTGTTATCCTTCCTGTGAGCTTTTGGACTTCTTTAACGGTCTTGGGTGATGCCATATCGAGTATGGCTTGCACCTTCTCCGAGTTTGCTTCTATTCCCCTTCAGGACACCAAGAATCCCAAGAACTTCCCCAAGGCTACACCAAAGGCATACTTACTAGGATTCAACATCATCTAGTATTGTCTGAGGGTGGCAAACGTCTCTTCCAGGTCGTCCAGATGGGCAAGCTCTTCTCTACTCTTGACGAACATGTCATACACGTATACCTCCATGTTCCTGCCAATCTGCTTGCTGAACATTTTGTTTACTAACCTCTAATAAGTTGCTCCTGTATTCTTTAGTCCAAAGGGCATTACCTTATAGCAATAGAGCCCTTGACTTGTGATGAAAGTAGTTTTCTCCTGATCCTTTTCAGCCATTTTTATCTGGTTGTATCCTAAGAAAATATCCATGAACGTCAATAACTTATGCCCAGCTATAGAATCCACCAGCTGGTCTATTCTTGGTAGAAGGAAACTATCTTTTGGGCATGATTTGTTCAAGTCCGTGAATTCCACACACATTCTCCATTTTCCATTTGCTTTCTTCACTAGGACAACGTTTGTGAGCCAATCAGGATAGTAAACCTCTCGGATAAAGCCTACCGACAACAATTTGTTAACCTCGTCTGTAATTGCTTGGTTCCGTTCAGGGGCGAAGACCCTTCGTCTTTGCTAGATGGGCTTTCTCTCCGAGTTCACATTCAAGTTGTGTTGAATGACTTCTGGAGATATACCCGGCATGTCCTCATGACTCCATGTGAAGACATCCATGTTTCCCTTAAGGAACTTAACGAGCCTTATTCTCATCTCGGGACTTAGTGTCATCCTTATTCTTGTCGTCTTGGTTGCCTCTCCTTCAACTAGTTCCACTGTCTCCAGGGCTTCCACTTTATCTTCCTCCTTCTCCATGATTATCCATGTATAGTTCTCCTTTGCAGCCAAGATAGCTTGGTAGCAGTCTCTAGCTAGGACTTGATCTCCTTTTACCTCGCTAACACCATTCTTTGTTGGGAATTTTACCTTTAGGCAATAAGTGGATGTGGCTGACTTCCATCGGTTAAGTGTGGGCCTCCCAATAATCACATTGTAAGATAAGAGGCAGTCTACCACCAAGAAGTCCAACTGACGAGTCAATTGTCTTAGGTAGGTCCCCACTGTTACTGTCAATGTCACTATGCCCTTAGGATATACTCTATCTCCACTGAAACTGACGAAGGGGGAATCAAATAGGTGCAATCTCCTTGGATCTGGCTTCAGCTGCTGAAATGCGGGAAGGTAGATGATGTCTACAGAGCTACTATTTTCCACAAGGATTCTTTTTTGTGTTGAATCCTTCTGTCATGAGCATTATGACTAAAGGATCATTATGTGGCTACTTCACTCTTCTAGCATCTTCTTTGTTGAAAGACATATCCTGATCCGTCCGTCTTTGCTTATACGGGGGTATCATGTGGACGATGTTCACCTACCTCTGACATGCTTTCCTAAGGGATCTAAATGACCCACCTGTGAATGGCCCTCCTACGATCGTCTTTATCTCCCCAATCACATTTTGCAGAGGCTGGGACATGTTATCTTCATCTTTGGGCGAGGACTTGCACTGGTTTTTGTCACCGTCCCTGAACCTACTAAACTCCCCTATCTTCATATACTTTTGTAGTTTTCCTTTCTGTATCAACTCCTCTATTTGCTCCTTTAGGTCCTGACAATCTTCTGTGTAGTGGCCATGATCCTTGTGAAATCGACAGTAATTCTTCTTTTCATAGACGTTAGTGGATGAATGTAATGGGCTTGTCTACTTGAGGTAGTGTTTATCCTTAATCTGTGTCAAAATTTTGTCAACGAGCATAACCAGAAGGGTGAATTTTACAGTTCGAGAAGTTTTTTCATCTTTCCTTTTACCTCTATCATTGGTCTGGCGATCTGGCCACTTCTTTTTTTGTCCTCTACGATTGTCTTCCTCCTCCCCTTGTCTCCCGGCTTTTCTACATCCCTTATGGCTGCTAACGCATCTTCAGCATTCATGTACTTTTGTGCCTTCAAGAGCATCTCTGCCATCATCTTAGGAGGATTCTTTGTGAGTAAAACCATGAACTCTCTGGACTTCAACCACGCCTTAAAGGTTGTCAACTGTACTTTGTCGTCAAAGTCATCTACCTCCAGGGTCTCTCAAGTAAAGAGTTTCATGTAAGACCTTAGGGTTTCCTTCTCCCTTTGTCTAATAGTGAGTAAATGGTCCGCTGGCCTCTTAGGACATTGTCCTTCGACGAAGTGATGCAAAAAGGCATTACTCAACTACTCGAAGCTGTCAATGGACGAAGTTGGCAACTTTGTGAACCACTCCCTTGCAACTCCTTTAAGAGTGGTAGGGAAGGAACGACACAGTATTTTGTCAGGAGGATGTTAATGCCATCTTGAAGGTGTTGAGGTGGTCCTGGGGGTCCTTAAGTCTATTAAACGACTCAAGCTGAGGCAACAAAATTTCGATAGCACTGGGCATTCTAGGACCACCATAATAAAGGGAGAGTCTGTTGCCCTAACCATTCTATCCAAACTTCGGTCCATTTTCTCATTAATGGCATTCCTTAACTCGTCCATCTCCTTCCTCATCTCTCAAAGAAGATCTGAGTTCTGTTCATCTAGAGTAGTATGCCCTCAGCGATCACTTCTTCTATGGTTATTTCCCTCATCCTCCTAGTTGGCTCTAGACCGATTTTCCTCCTATTGAAGTCGCAGTCTCATTTCCTGATTCTGCCTGGTGAGCTCTTCCACGATGACTGCAAGAGCCTGTACTTGCTGAGCTAAGGCTGCTGAATTTTGGTTGGACTCCATTTGAATATAAAAGTTGATAGAAACTACGTTTTCGAATCTGAGGACGAAAATGTTGTCCCCACAGACAATGCCAAACTGAAGAAGTGCAATTTCGTCAGTCGAAGTAAGTTTGTCCAGATGGAGCCAAACACTTGTAACTCTAACTTTAGAAAGAGTGAGATTGCTCCCTCAAAATGGTCACCGGTGTGGTGCCTGCCACAGTGTCTCCGATGCGAAAGTCAGTATAAAGAAGCTCTTAAAAGAATAAAATAATACAGTAGTATAACAATAAGTATTTCTAGGTGTTTCTGTACCTCATGTTGGTGCTGGGAGAGTTGTATATATACATTCCATAGCCCCTAGCCGTTGTGGCTGTTTATGGTGGTTTAATGTTTCTTTTGGTAACGCCTCATGGTCAATGATGTGAGTTTTGATGAGCTTCCAATGTCGCAATAGCTGTCCCTGTAACCATCCAAGGTATTTATTTGACCGCATTGAATGGCTTCATTTCCTTCATCAGTAATGTGGCTTATAACGCTAGAGGCACCTGGTTAGTCCTTTTGTCAATACTTCCTTGTTGGTTTGGATGAGGTCATCAAGAGAAGTTGAGTTCGTCAATCCCATCAGCCATCATGCTCAATTCATTGTACGTGCATCTAGCCACTTAGACACAACTTTTTGTTGAAGGATAAAAGTGATTAGAAAATCTTGAAGATAATAATGTGGAGACTGTAACCCCTATGAAGTTTGAGCCTATAATTTGTTTTTGGAGGGTTATTTAATTTTTCTAATCTTAAAGTTCATTTGAAAGTGTGTAACAAATTTCCCTTGTTATAGTCTCATTGTTCTTTCTTTTGGCCAAGAAGAAAAAAATTTATTTTTATCCACACTTAAATATTTTGAAGTCATTGATGTTGAATGAACTAGACTAGTCTTTGAGAGATGAGATTAGGCCATTTTGTTTGCTTTGAGCCATATGTGTTTTTCTTTTTCTTTCTTGATACATTATCACTAGTCAACTCATTGAGCCTTTTAATAGCCTTTCTTTCTTAAAACCCTTATCCATAGTGTTTCAAGGAGAAATTTGATTAATTTGTTTCAATTTTGTGGATGTGCAAGAATTCAAATAAGAAAGAAAAAAGAAGAAGAAGAAGAAGAAGAAGAAGAAGAAGAAGAACGAAAAATGTCCCAAAAAAATTGTCATCAAATTCTGGGAAGTGCAATGTAAGGAAGGAGTACTGCTTTAAAGAAGAAGGGTTGGAAAAAGGATGTTAAATGGAAATACTAAAAGGAATTGAGATTCCAACTAATCTTGAAAACACTTCTTATATTTACCTTCACCTATTTTTATTTCACTCCTTTTGTTTTTACCCGACATTACATCCTAATAAAGTCCTTATTTGATCTTGAAGATTGTGTAGTTCAGATATTGATATGACTGGAAAAAAAAAAGTATGGTATAAATATTTTTGCCATCATTTCATGAGACTACTTGTTCTTTCTTGATTAAGTGTTTTTCATGTGATTTATATGTGAGGTGCTTGATTTTGCTTACATTATTCCGCTCACATATACTGTTGAAAGTGTTACCATTTCATAGTGATTTTATTTGTTGAGTGATAACACCGGAAAGATTTGAGTTGAAGCAAACTTTCAAATAGAGATATGAGTCAAGTTTATTCTAAAACTAAGATTGTGTTTGGGTTGGCTACCACTTTTCACTCACATTGAGTTTTGATGGCATGTGAAATTTCTTTGGCATTTGTAGTGTTTTTGAACTTGAACTAATCCTCTTTGCAAAAGGCACATAAACTAAAATAAAATAAAAGTTTTTGTTTTTTTTTTTCTTTGTTTTTCTTGTTTTAGTATTCATTCTAAGAATTTTGCGGGGAATTTTGTGGATATATTCACTACAAACCCTTATGAGACTATAATTCGTCCACTAGTGTAAACTAAAGGTTTAAAGGCTTGTTGCATATGCTAAATGCAATCGAAATTTTCAACAAAAGTGGATTAGTTAGGATTTCCTTTTTCTTTGTTTTAATTTCTTTGTTTTGTTTTACTCTATCTGTTTTGCTCAAGGACTGGCAAAATGTAGGTTTGGGGGTATTTGATATGCATGAAATATAAACAATTTCTCATATCTACATATTTAGCTTTACTTTTATGCTATTTTGTGATTGATTATATATTATCTGTGTCATAGCTAATAAGGGCTTTATATGCAAAGTAGGGCTATGTCAATTACTAAGCCAACTTGAAAAAACCTAGAAGGCATGAAGTAAAAGGAAAAAGAAAAGCAAAGAAAAGAAAGAGAAGAATAAAAGAGACAGGAAGGAGCCTGGGAGGCGTGGGAGGGCAAAAGAAAGAATATATATATATATATAAGTTTGCTTTAGTAAGACATGTACAATGGGCTTGATTGCATGTTTGACGTGGGCCTCATTATTTCTTCACCGAAACACATACCTAAGCGTTCTTACTTTTGGGCCACGTTGGGATTTTAATAATAAAGCTTTAGGTCAGCCGCATGTGATGGATTATAAAGGAGCAAAACAAAGCAATAGAAAAGAGGCTAATTCGACTTGTATTGGGAGTGGCTTCTCTTGTATAAAAGCCTCTACATCAGTTTGTGAAATAATATAGAGAAAATAGAGGCTAGAGCTAAACGTGTAGCATATAAGGCAGCTACATGTGACTTCTCTGTAGCTTTTTTCAATGGCAACATTGTGACTATTTCTTTCTCTATTTTTATTTGTCTAGGTTAATGCTTAGTATTTCATTTTCGTGTTTTCTTTCAATTATTATGAGTAACTAAATTTTCAACTAAGGTTGAGGATGAAATCTTGTTAAGGATTATCAATAATATTTATGTTGTTTGATTTTTTCCACAACAGTTGTTCTTTAATAATTTAAATTGTTCTTGCTTCATCTTAATTGACTGAGATAGGATTATAGATATGAGTTCAATCATGTTTTTCTTATGATTTAGGATTTATCTCAATTAATTGAATACTTAGTTTATTATTTTTTGATTTTAAAATTGGATATCTCTTGTGATTTGTTTGTCAAATTATACAATTGATGATTTGATTTTTAGAATTGGACATCTCTTGTAATTTGTTTATCAATGGATACAATTGATGATTTGATTTTATACCTAGGAAGCGAAGAAGATCATGCATTTTAATGAGAATATTTTCCATGATAACAAGATTGATTTCTAGATTATCATGCAGTAGTTGGGAAAAATTAATGATTATAAATATATGCTGATATGATTTACATGATGGATTCCAAAACCTTAATTCCTTTTTCTTGATTGTTTACATCTTTTTACTGCTTTATATCACATCTTTGCTTTGTTTAATTATTTGCTTAATTTATTTAATTTCAAAACAACCAATTTTTATTAAACTAGATTAGGATTAATTTTATTAATGCTTAATTAATTAAGTCCGATGGTGCTTGGGCTGGATTCTCGTGGTTAGCATTTGCAGACTTGTTGGGCTTTGTGAAGTTTTCATGGGCTTCTGCTGTAATGTTATGGTATGCTACTCTCCTCCTTTATACTTAATGAGTCATACTACATTGGTTAATACTGAGCTTGTTCTGTTAATTGATTTGCAGCTTGGAGTTTTGGTACCTAATGATACTGGTAGTAATAACAGGTCGTCTGCCGAATCTTCTTGTACCAGTTGATGCATCTCTATTTGGTGTGGTGCTTCACCATCACCTCCATATATTGCCATTTGCATGCTTAATATTTCATACTTGTTAATTTGGTGGCCCTAGAGATTAGATTTGAAAAACACCTTTCAAAAATCAGTGAGTTTTATGCTCACGTCAAACTGTCATATAACCGGTATATTTTTTTATGCCAATCGAGACATTAATATAACATATAGGTACACCACTTAATTCAAAAGTTAAGCTTATGGGTTTGAACCCAATTATGTTATATTAATTCAACTTCTTTTCCTTATCTCCATGTGAGACTTCCACCCACACATGTATACCCAACAAAATGAGCTTGAGGAAATCTTTCATTTTCATAAAGTCCCTGGGAGTTCAACCTCATTCTTGTCAAACTATACTTCAGCACAATTCGTGCACTTACGAGTATATAGGTGTTGTGATGCAGTGAGAACAACATGAATATGCATAGAACATAAACATACATTGATTCATAGGTATTATGATGCAGTAAGGTAAGTGATGTAAATCATGCATAATTGCATGAACATGCATATGATTTGATTGATAAACATGATGAATATGCTTAATTGGTGCAATGATGCAAATGCTTGAGTGATTGAACATGCTTGATTAATGTCATGATTGTGATGTTATTATCTTGTGGATGTTGTTGCCTCGTGATGTACTTGCTACCCTTGGATAAATGTGAATGTCATGCCATGTTAGGTGGATGTTAAGGTCTTAGGCCATGATGTATGCGGGATGATATGCCATGTTGTATGCTAGATGCATGTTACAGTGTGTGTGAGTATAGAATAACATGTTAGAAGATCCTTTGATGGGATTAGGACTTGGAACACAATGAGTGGAGGTTGACCCACGGGTCTAGTGGGGTTAGGTGTCTAACACCTTCCCATCCTCATAACTAAACTTCATACACATGCTCTGGTAAAGATCAGTCTTTCCACAATGGTACTATATATATGATTCCTAGACATAATCTAGGTGACGACTCCATTTACACCCTCTGCCCAGTCCACCCTAGGCCAAGGTGTACTTCCCACGAGTAAATCACTTGTTACGAGCACTTGCGCCCACACTTGCGTGTATAGTTGCTAATAAAAAAAAATTACAAGTGAATCATCTTATAGCCTTGATATTCACAAATTAAATAAATAAATAAAAAATCACTTATAATCAAATTAATAATTTTTTTTTACATAAATCCTAAAACACAACAAATTTATCTTAAATGTGACTAGTGAGACTATGTTTAATGTTGTGCTTGGTTGGGGTGATAAGGGGAAGGATGGTAAAGAGGAAAAGGGAATTTCCTCCCATTTTGTTGGAGAGAAAGTAGGGAGGGAGGGAAATAGTGAGGTGGGGTTCCACCTAGGCCCATCATTCTTTTTCTCTCCAAAGTAAGAAGAAAATGACAAAATGGCGATAAACATGAAATTGTAAAATTACCCTTATTATCCCTTTGTTTCAAATTACATTAAGTGCATAATAGTAATTTGTCATTTTTTTTCCTTCTACTTTTCCATCATTTGTACCAAACACACATGAAGAAAAACTAAAATATATTCTATCCTTGCACTTTTACCAACCTCACTTTGTCATCATCCCAACCAAATAGAGCACAAGTGTAAGAGAGAAAAAGAGTGGTTTGATGTTGCCTAATTGATAAAAGCCTAAGAGGTGCCTTTAGAGATAGAGGGAAATTATATGCTAAATCTAGTTTTTAAGAGAGAGAGAGAGAGAGAGAGAGAGAAAGAGAGATTACTATTAGTTAAACATGGACCACTTTTTTTTAAAAAAAAAAAAATTTGATGGGTGTGAAATATAATTTATAAGACTAAATTATGGGGACCTTCTTCCATAGTAGTAAGGATAAAAACTTTCTTCTTCTTATTTTATTTTCTTTTATATTTCGGTAGTTATTATGAAGGAGGGGTGATGTGAGGCATGGGCATCTCCGTTGAAAATTAAGAAGTCCTAAATGAGTTATAAGGCTCCTGACAGGAAGGCCTTCCTTAGCCTTTATATTGGTTACTATTCCTTTAGTTAGATTAGTAGAGATGCAAACAATATTGTCCATGTTTTTGCCAAAAGTTTGCTTATGCTATACATCCTTTGTTTGTGACTTTGTGGTAATAAATTTTCCCTCTGCCCTTTAGTTTTGAAAGGGTGGAGGAAAGATGTTGATTTAATTTCTATTTAATGAAATCATGATTTAGAGAGAGAGAGAGTGAGAGAAGAAGAATTCAAATTTATAACGAACATCAATGAGAGTTTCTTTCCAAGATAGGTAAAAAGTAGGCTGAATGGTAAATTGCACCATGTGACTTTGACTAAAATTCAATTAATTCTTCTAATTCACTTTTGTTCAACTGAGCCCTTTAAGTTTCAAGTTTATTCAATTAAGGCATCCCAATTAACTTCTATTAGATCTTAACGGCTTACCGCTAAGTGTCCCAATTTTTTTTTATCAAATTTTTTAAATTTATAAAAAAAAAAAAAAAAGTTTCCTTAAAAATTTGAATATATATATATATGAGATGAGTTCAAGTCACATTTAATGTAACTCTTATAAACTTACACATTTTTTACACCGTAGATTTTTAAGAGATCTAACGGTTAAAAAAAACACCATTAAATATTATTGTTTTCTACCTTATTACCTAATTAATACTAGTATTCTCTCTCTCCTTATTTATTGCTTTTCACCAAATAATATTTTTTTCAACACAATCTAACAAGAAAAATTGAAAAATGATTTCATTTTCATTGATTTCACAAAACTACCCAAAACAAGAGTCGGCAAATGACTTTCAAATTCACCATGAAGACCTTAAAGTCATGGCCGCTAAGGAAAGGAACCAAACCAAATTCACCAGTCTTGAGTTTCCTGACGTTGGAGCAGTTGTAGAAGTTGTAATACTCTTCAGTCTCTAATGAGTAGTAGAAAGGAGAGCCAATAGTAGTGAAGTTGAAGTTTAGGAACCGTCTGGAAGGCATCCATCTGGCTCCTTGATATAGAGTAACTGGTCAAAGTAGTCGATATCATCCACAGCTAGCGAAGTCCTCTGAATGAGAGAGAGTGAGAATTGTTTACCTTTGGTTGTTGCATCATAGATTGAATCCTGGATAGCCACAGCGTTTGGCTTGTGTAGATCTAGAGGTAGTAGTATTTAGTTGAAAAGGGAATTTAGTTGTGTCCCAATTTTTTTTTATCAAATTTTTTAAATTTATAAAAAAAAAAAAAAAAGTTTCCTTAAAAATTTGAATATATATATATATGAGATGAGTTCAAGTCACATTTAATGTAACTCTTATAAACTTACACATTTTTTACACCGTAGATTTTTAAGAGATCTAACGGTTAAAAAAAACACCATTAAATATTATTGTTTTCTACCTTATTACCTAATTAATACTAGTATTCTCTCTCTCCTTATTTATTGCTTTTCACCAAATAATATTTTTTTCAACACAATCTAACAAGAAAAATTGAAAAATGATTTCATTTTCATTGATTTCACAAAACTACCCAAAACAAGAGTCGGCAAATGACTTTCAAATTCACCATGAAGACCTTAAAGTCATGGCCGCTAAGGAAAGGAACCAAACCAAATTCACCAGTCTTGAGTTTCCTGACGTTGGAGCAGTTGTAGAAGTTGTAATACTCTTCAGTCTCTAATGAGTAGTAGAAAGGAGAGCCAATAGTAGTGAAGTTGAAGTTTAGGAACCGTCTGGAAGGCATCCATCTGGCTCCTTGATATAGAGTAACTGGTCAAAGTAGTCGATATCATCCACAGCTAGCGAAGTCCTCTGAATGAGAGAGAGTGAGAATTGTTTACCTTTGGTTGTTGCATCATAGATTGAATCCTGGATAGCCACAGCGTTTGGCTTGTGTAGATCTAGAGGTAGTAGTATTTAGTTGAAAAGGGAATTTAGTCCTAAAATCTGAAGCGTAGCCATCGCAAGATAATATTGTTTCGCAAATTTCAGCCCTTGATGCTGTGTTATGGAGGAAGAAGAAGAAAGTTGAGACGAAGAAGATTTAAAAGGAGGCCATTTAATTTGAGTCTTTGGAAGCAACAAAAAGCATGCTACATAGGATAGATTTATTATTATTGTACATAATGGCAAGGGAATCTAACAGATATAACCAGATATGTAGTTGGGCTTATGAACTTCATATAGGCTCTTGGATATAAATAGCGGTAGAAATAATTCCTTGGTAAGTAACTCAATGAAAAATTAACTACTCCATTTTAGAGCATACTTGTGTAGTGTTAATTAAGGTTGTGCATGGCTTTGATTTTTCCCTATGATTCATCACCGTCAAAAAAGTGTTGAATTTGTGCAAGAGAATATAAGTTCCTCCTTGGAAAGTGAGACTAACTTTTGGAGAATTTTTGGCATTGATGAGAGAGAGAAAAGTCTATTTTCTATTGTGTGGATAAAACAAGTAGTTAAGGAAGCCTCAAACCTTGGCGATGCAACCTTATATGAACATGGCTTAGATAAGTTCTAAATGTTTATGTTTTACGCTTTTGTCCATTTCATAAAAAATCATCGATTAAATCAGGGCATGAAAGACTTGTTCAAAGTAATTCCAAAAGAATAAGGCATTTTTCCTCCTTGCTGTGTTTTTTTCTTGTTTCTCCGAGCAGTATTTTATAAATATATATATTGTTAGATTGTGTTGAAGAAAATATTATATGGTGGAAAGCAATAAATAAGGAGAGAGAGAAAGAGAGATAAAATGCTAGTATTAATTAGGTAATGAGATGAAAAACAATAGCATTTAATGATTTTTTTTTAACCGTTGGATTTCTTAAAAATCTACGGTGTAAAAAATGTGTAAGTTTATAAGAGTTACACCAGGTGTAACTTAAATCCATTTCTCTCTCTCTCTCTCTCTCTATATATATATATATATGGTTGGGTTCAAGTTACACCTGGTGTAACTCTAAGCAATATTACACCACCGAATAACTTGTTATAAAATTTATATTTTGAAAATTTCACCGTTGAATTACATGTTCTATATGTTTTTAACAATTATGTCAATTGGATGTTATTTACTATTTGATCCATAAACTCATCTTTTATGCATTATTTTAAACTACAAAAACTTGAATTTAAAAAATTGATTAATGACATAACTATTAATCTTTGATCACCTTGAAATTTTGCAAACATTAAGAATACATGAAGATAATGGACTATAATGATAAATTTGTCAAAATTTGCATCCAATTAAAAAATATTAATTAATGTAACATTGCTTAAAATTATACTAAGTGTAAATTGAACCCAACTCATATATATATATATACATATTTGTCAAATTTGTTCTTATTCTAGTATATGTTAATATATATTTCATACTCAAAATAAAACTAATATGCTAGTAATATATATTTCATTTGACAATTCTTGTTAATTGCCATACGTTCTCATCTGAGAGTTAAGCAACGCATTGCCTCGTCTATTGGCATGTGATGCATGTTTCGTTGGGTGATTGTTCTTTATACCATTTTTTTATTTTAATAACGCATCTTCTGAAATGGTGCACTGGGTCTACAAACATCACCACCATCACCATGTGAAGCGGTGCCAACCCTACCACCGGTGAATCGGCCGAAAAAATTAAAACTTCAACTACTTGCAGTTTGTATGATTCACTTCTCTCTTGATTCCAAAACTTCGATGCTTCTCTTCTCTTGACAATGACCCTACAAACATCACCACCATATGATTTGCTTCTCTTCTCTATGTGTGTGTGTGTGTTTTTATGAAAACTATTTTTTGATAATTAATTGAACCTTTTTTAATTCAAAAAATTTGAAACCAAAAACCTAAAACAAAATTGGAACGGCAAAAATGGCAAAATACCCCTTTCGCCCAAAAGTTCCAGCAAAATGCCCATGTTCTGAAACTATTTAGGAAAATGCCCCTATTTTGAAACTCAACTTTTAAAAAATCGAGTTTCAATGAAAAGCTTGATTTAGCAAAAATCGAGTTACTTGAAAAAAATAACATGGAACTCGAGTTCCATGTAGTTTTTTTTTTTTTTTTTTTTAAAATTTTAATAATTAAGCTAACTATAACTCATGCACATGTTGTCTTCCCTAGATTATTCTTTTATTTATTTGTTTATTAGGTGGAATCAATTTAGGATTATTCTTGGAAAGACCTCAAGCTAAGGAGAAATTTTCATATGGGTCGAGCGTATGAGACATCTTTTCATTAAAATGTGGAACCCACTTATTAGTGAGAGATATGTCTCATATGCCTAACGCATAAGATACCTTCACCAATCTAAGGGGGCATTTGGTTCACCATTTTGTTAAATTACACCGTAATATTACATTATTGTAATCTTACATTAATATAATCTCAATACAAGAATACAACATTACATTATTTAGAAAAGTAATGAGATTAATATGATATAATATATTTTGTAATTTTATATTATAGTAATATTAAAAAAAACTAAAAATTTTAATGTCACATCACATCATTGTAGATTAATATGATTTAATATATTTTGTAATTTTATATTATAGTAATATTAAAAAAAATAAAATAAACTAAAAATTTTAATATTACATCACATCAAATATACATCGCAACGAACTAAATGCACCTAATACCCTGTAAACCAAAAACGTGTTTTGTTCATAGAAGATAGTGCATACACTGCAGCCAGCCACCCACTTTCCCCTTGCTCTAAACAGGACCAGCTAGCCAGTTAGAGCATTCACATCAGTCCGTGTAAATTTTCTGTCTATTTTACACGAAAAAACCTACTTTTTCTATTTTACACATCTAATTTTACAAAACACACACATCAGTTTATCTATTCTACACATTTATTCAATAAAATATTCATTATTTTACATTTTTTTATTACTCACTCCTTCATTGCCCCTCTCTCTCTAACAGACCCACGGCCACCATCACCACCATCATCACCACCCACATCAGCACCCAGCCACCATCATCACCACCCAACCTATTGACCCACACCCACAATCAACAAAAAACCAGAAAAAATAGATTGAAACCCACCTCCTGGCAATGGCCCGAAATATGAAAGAAAAAAACAAGGCACTGGAGGATGAAATTGAAAGTTCTTGGGTGTCTGAGGGTCAACGGCGGAAGAAATTTGTGCAGAGGAAGAAAATTGTGCAGAGGAAGAAAGAGATCAGCGGCGATGGGGCTACAAGAGTCAAGCTAATGGAGTCACCGAAGCCGGTGGAGCTACAAGAGTCAGCGGCGGAGGCGTTGGTGTCGCTTTTGACTGTCAGATCGAATGAGCTGGTTTGTACAAAGTTTCCGATGATGGTGGTGGCGGCAGTGCTCGGTGGAGGAAGCCAGGAGTGCAGGAAAAGACTGGTGGCCGTTGGGGCTCAAAACCACTTGCAGAGGCTGGCAGAGATGGAAGTCGCCGGAGCCAAGAAAGCCTTGCAGAAACCTCTCCGGGAATAGGCTCAAGAACAGTTTCAGCAGGACGCAGAGAGAGAGAGAGAGAGAGAGAGAGAGAGAGGGAGCTGAGAGGATGAGAGAGAAAAAAATATTAAAAATGATATAACCATGCTACAGTACCCGTGTATATTTACACGGGTACTGTAGCAACTGATAAATATAAACAAGTATACACCCACTGATGTGGGTAGTTTTTTTGCTCAAGTTGTGTAAAAGTGATGACTTTTTTTATTTTGCACATTTATACACATTTATGCAAACACTGATGTGAATGCTCTGAGTGTTTTAGTAAGATTGTACAGAGATTGGATACCAAGAAGATTAGGTGTTTCATCTTTATTAATTATGATTTAGCTTCATCCATTCAAGAGTCGTTAGCACTCTATCCAACCGCTCTCATTCTAGCTCTTGAGCATTTCCATAGGTGTGCCATGCGAACTTGGGATGATGCATTCTATGTTTTGTCATTTTAAACTTCAAAATTTTATAAGTCATGAAAATCTAAACACTTCGTCCATATCTATGTTAAAAATTAATGATAGAAAATATTCTTTACTTGAATTTCCCTCTCTTAAATGGGAGATATATGAACTTTATGGCTTGTTTGGAAGTTTAGAGAGGGAGGAGAGTAGAGGGGAGTAGAGGGAAGAGGAGTAGTGGGGAGGAGGAGTAGTGGGGAGGAGAGTAGAGGGGAATGATTCACCTCCACCTTATTTGGATGTTTTTAAAATTAGTAAGGGGGAATGGAGTAATTAGCCATTCCCCTTGTGTAATTTTGTTAATATAATAAGGATAAATTAGATAATTTACTTGGTCAATAGTTTATGTACTCTACTCCCCCTTCAAATCTCTCCAATTTGGGGGAATTAAAATTGGGGGGCTAGAGGGAGTCCAAACCCCTCCAAACCCCTCCCCCTCATTCTTTAAAAAACTTCCAAACAAAGTAATTGCATTACTCTCCCTCCCTCTACTCTACTCCCCCTCCTTTTTTAAACATCCAAACATGCCATTAGGAAAAACAATGTTCTACCAGATTTATTTCGAAGCTGCACCACATAACAAGTCTTCGAAGAGGCTCAAGAATTGGGAAAGGAAAGAACTACGCCTTTTTCTCTTGGAACTAACCTAATTTTTTTTGTGGTTACCAAAAAATGTTTTCATTCTTTGCTATTTATCTTTATTGGTGTTATCCTCTGTAACTTTGTCTTTTTTGAGAAGATTATACTCTGTAACTTGATTTGTGGTTTCTAATAAATATTGACAAAATGTTTAGATTGTCAAATTTTATAAAAGTTTAGGGGTTAATTTGACAATAAAAAAACATCTTTTTTTTTTTTTTTTGCATAATAATTAAACTCTACTTTTTTGCTAGACTTTAAAATCGTTGGACTTGACCAAAAACAAAACATAAACAAAGTGTTAAAACAAAAGTGACTTAAAAGAAAAAGGCACTCCTTCCTTTCACAAGCTCTCCCTCTTTTTTTTTTTTTTTTTTTTTTTTTTTTTTTTTTTAGAGAGAGAGAGAGAGAGAGAGGGAGCTGAGAGGATGAGAGAGAAAAAAATATTAAAAATGATATAACCATGCTACAGTACCCGTGTATATTTACACGGGTACTGTAGCAACTGATAAATATAAACAAGTATACACCCACTGATGTGGGTAGTTTTTTTGCTCAAGTTGTGTAAAAGTGATGACTTTTTTTATTTTGCACATTTATACACATTTATGCAAACACTGATGTGAATGCTCTTACCCACACCAAAAATATCGGTCCAGGAATATATTCCTTTACAATATTACCAAAAATATCTATCAAGCAAGGCATTTCTTTTGCAATATTTGCCCCAATTGTTCTATCTATAGGCACGCACTTGTCCACGTATAAATTTTGATGTAACTTGTATATTTGTTAATATGTGATTTAATTACATTATTTACACATAAACAACTGTTAAATCATAGTAGAACGTAATCCAATCGCCGCTTAATTATCATGCGTTTAAATTTTTGGTCAGAGAGACTATTTATTTGTTCTAAGAAAATAAAATGTCGGTTTTGAGTCTTTGACTTGAGATTATAATATATAGCCGGCTTCAATATATTACTAAATAAAAAATAAAGTCCTCAAAGCTGGCTTCCTCTCAGACAACAAAAAACGTACAGATTGATCTGGTTGATGACGTGGTGCCATGCAAAAGGTATGTTCTTATACCGCAACCAACGCGAAGAAGAGTCAGAATATTATTATGCCATGACTAGATGCTGCGTCAGTGGGTCCAAGTTTTTCTGCATTAAAGATAAAACTCAAATTGGGATGTGATATCCACGTAAAGCTGACTCATACCCTTCAACTTGGGTTTTTGACAATAATAATAACCCGTTTTCTTCCTATTATATAAACTGCCCAAATTAAATTTAAAGGTTTCCACCCCTTTTTTCCTGTAAATTATACTTTCTACAACTTTTTTTTGCTAATATACCAAATTTTACTTACACGTAATGTTAGAATCATACATTATATGTTGAATACTTTTTGTTTTTTGTTTTTTTTTTGTTTTTATGAAGTATTAAACATGTTAGTGTATATATTATTCAAAAAAAAAAATTATAGAACAAGATAAAACTTACTTTCTTATAAAAAAATATATATATGAATAATTGTCAACTATTGGATTTGAATAATTCTCTTTTGAAATAAAGATATATAATATGAAGGTGACTCTAAGTGTGCGTTTGTGTTAGAATTAAAAATTAAAACTATTTTACTGTCCAGTTTATTATTGCTACTATTTATAGACTCTACTGTACTTTTTGACATTATTCATAGACCTTACTATATTATTTTAACTAACTTTTACTTTTATTTACAGTACTTTTAACAATAATTTTTCAATTTCAGCAAAATAAACGATATCCAAACACACCCTAACTCATCACAATGAAATTTGATTGAATGTGATTTACACAGGCAGAAATTTGGGTGCATCTAACATTATTTACACATGTTTTGGATTCTTTTGAACGCTTCTTTCGGAATTATTGGATAGAATTGTAAGAGAACTAGATTTTCAGTTCAGGACTTCAGTTAAGGACTCCAAGGTTTTCAATATAGCAGACAAGGACTTCTTTATTGGACTATAAATACTCACATTCAAGACGTGTTTAACTACAGCCATTTATACCCTTTTCAGTGATTCTATTTCTTTGGTTCTTTTTTTGTTTTTGTTTTTGAGTTATATACTTATATTGCTTCAATTTTGGAGGCACAATGACCATCCTCATTGAGCAACCACAGCTTGGTACCATTCTTTTCTTCTTCTTCTTCTTCTTTTTTATTAATTATTTCTTGGGGTTTAATTCCTTTTCTTAATCATTGGGTCTCATTGCACTGGTTCTAAATTCTAATTTTGAGTTTTGTTACCTTTGTTTGTCAGAATCACAAGTGGAGGACCAGAAGTTTTCTTCTGAAACCAATGAATTGCTATTAGATGGTGGATTTGTGATGCCTAAAACCGTATCAAACAATGGATTAGTAGCAGAAGAACTTGTTTCAAGCAATGAATTCATTGCACGAGAAATTAATTCTTTTGGCCAGTCATTCAGGTCTTCTTCTTTTTTTTTTTAATTACGATTCTTTTCAAAGATTTACTTCATAAAAAATGTTCTTTTTATTAATGTGTTGGTCTTCATTGAATGAAATCTAACATGGAATTATGGATAATGCTTGACAGAGATTATGATGCAGAAAGTGAGAGGCAAAAGAGTGTGGAGGAATTCTACCGCTTGCAACATATTAACCAAACATATGATTTTGTAAGCAAAAAACATCCAAGGAACTATATATACATGTTTAAATTAACCACAAAATGTATAAGATGCCAAAGAAAAAGGCCTAGTGTATGTAGCACATGTAATGTACATTTAGCTGACATATCTTTGGATGCAATTATAGGTGAAGAGAATGAGGGAGGAGTATGGGAAATTGAATAGAGTAGAGATGAGCATATGGGAATGTTGTGAACTCCTCAATGAGGTTGTGGATGAAAGTGATCCGGACTTGGATGAACCTCAAATCATGCACTTGCTACAATCAGCTGAAGCAATCAGAAAAGATTATCCCGATGAAGACTGGTTGCACTTGACTGCTCTAATTCATGGTATATACCTCATTAAAGTTATTTTGTTCTGTTCTAGAAATTATAAACAAGGAACATGATATTATCAAAGTTTATATGTTTGACCTTTCCATGAAGTGCGTCCCACCCAATCTAAATATTATTAATTTGTTTAGCTCTTAATGCAAAATATATAATTTGTGATACTTAACAAATTAAGTATAAAAATCAAGAACAATGACAAAAAGAAAGGTGAATAGATTAACTCTATTGTTGTATCATGTATGGTTTCAGATCTTGGAAAAGTTCTCCTTCTTCCTAGCTTTGGAGGGCTTCCTCAATGGGCTGTTGTTGGTGAGTGAAATGTCAATATAATTTTCTTTTCTTTTCTCCCATTGGGTTTAGAGTAAATAAAATTTTAATTTTAATTTTAATCTTGCAGGAGACACATTTCCTCTTGGTTGCGCTTTTGATGAAGGAAACGTGCACCACAAGGTCCTTTAAAAAACTGAACTATAAATAGTAGTAGTACTGTAGTAGCACAATCTAGATAAGGTTTTTGATCAAAGTACTGAGAAAAAAAAATCCTTTTATATTGCAGTATTTCAAGGAAAATCCTGATTACAACAACCCTGCTTATAATACCAAGTATGGAATTTATTCTGAAGGATGCGGCCTAGACAATGTGATGATATCATGGGGGCACGATGACTATATGTACTTGGTATGAATTTAGCCTCTCTCTCTTTTTCTTTTTCTTTTTCTTTTTTTACATATTTGTAGAACTTAATTTTGAATAATAAACTTGTACTGCTAAAAAATAAACAACAAAAACAAAACAAAACAATTTGATTAACTGGTATTTGTAAACTACTACAGGTGGCTAAGGAAAATAGGACAACTCTTCCTCCGGCAGCATTATTCATTATCCGATACCACTCATTTTATCGTAAGTATTATCTTCCAAGCTTCCTAATTGTGCAAATTGTTAATCCTCTTAGCTAGTCAATCATAATAATTAATCTTACTTCCTTTGATATATTATTTCAGCTTTCCATACAGTGGGAACATATAAGCACCTAATGAATGAGGAGGACGCTAAGAATTTAAAGTGGCTTAAAGTATTCAAGTAAGCTTTTTCTTCGTTTTCACCAGATTACTTCATATCTTCATCCCATATCTTGTTGCTTTAACCAGACCGGACTAATCATATATGTTGTACTTTGTAACATATACAGCAAGTATGACCTGTACAGTAAGAGCAAAGAGAAGATCGACGTTGAAAAAGTCAAGCCATACTATCTATCTCTCATTGATAAGGTAAGATTTTCATTTTCAATTTTTTTTTTTTTATACAGGAATTTTGTTTTCTGATTTCTTAAGTTTTTGAATAACTTAAATTTTTCTCACTCTATCTCCCATTTAAAAAGCTTAAAATCACACTTGTTACAAGTGTTTATTGAGATACAAGTTGGACCACACATAAGAGATAGATAAAAGCTTAATTACAAGTTTAGAACCTTTCCTTCTCAAATCAAACCAAAAAAAAAAGTTTAGAACCATCACGTTTATTTTCTAAATTGAAAATTTTTGTTACAGTATTTCCCAGCAAAGCTCAGATGGTGAACATTGGAGTGTTTTACCAACGGATCAAGGAATGGCTACATGGCGTGACTGAGTGATGATATACTAGTGTAAAATGAAAATGTGATGTGTTCCATTCTTTGTTTCTTTTTTCTTTTTTCTTTTTTTCTTTTTTATACAAGACAAAAATTTTACTCTAGTTTAATCTATGTATACATGTGTGTGAAGTTTCCTCTTAGCATGCTGTTTATGAATTATTAATTATATTCCTTCATTGTTCATTTCAGTCATATTATTATTAATATTAATTCTATTTACTAAAATTTTCTTATGGCTTTCATCCGTAGTCAATTAGCTCTGATGTGCTATTGAATCTCCTGATTCTTCCAGAGGTTTTTTTTTTTTTTTTGAGAAACAATAAATAAAAATAAAAATAAAAAGTAGGAAAAGAGTGTGATTTCACAAATATGTCAATAATGCAAAGTTAGGCTCTACATAAGTTTTTCTTAATCCAAATATGTAACCAAGCCATTAAAAAGTGGTTCCCAAAAAAAAAAAAAAAAGCCATTAAAAAGTGTGACAACTGATGGCCAGGTCACAGAACAAGAGAACAAATTTTTAGAGGAAACACGGGATAAATAAACAAAATTTACTTTTAACTCGGTGGGGTTTCATTCAAAAATATCACGAACTGCACATTTAAAAGTAAAAGAACCTAATGCAACCAAGCATAAGACCAAATTGCACAAAAACACCCCCGCCGCCGTCCGGGGGGGGGGGGGGGCGGTGTGTGTGGAGGGGAGGATTTCTAGGGTCAAAGTATCAAACCAAATTTTTTTATGACAATTATCAAGGTTGTCAAAATCAGGATCTTATGTAAGATGTGAGAGATAGGTGGGATTGTAGATTGTAAGATCAGATCGTGAATCGTAAGATCTTACATTATTTGAGGAAAAAAAAAACATATTGGTATATCAAATAATCACATAAATTATATATTCATTCATAAAAATAAAAAATTTGTTTCTATCTGATGTAATTACTATAATATCATACATCATTACATCCATTTATAAGTATCATTTAAAGAAGCCAAAAATCTCAAAATGTGGCACTCTACTCTCCACCCATATTCTCATTCTCACCTACCACCACCATTTGTTCTCTCCTCTTTCTCTTATGTTACTTTACTTTCTTTTATCTCCCTATTTTGCTATTCACTTTTTTCTTTATTTCAACTCAGACTTTATAGCTACAAACTATGAACCCTCAAAGGATAGGAAGAATAAAGATCTACTTCAAAATTTTTTACTTTTTGATATGTATCTATCTCGCTCTTGCAAACATGTAGGTATCATTGCTGTGAATTTGTTTTAGTTAAATTTTGTAAAATATCTGTCTCTCTTCCTTCTCATAAACCTTAGAATAGTAAAACTAAGTCTATTGAAATGTTATTTTTCATTTGGGTCTAACTAAACCTTCTGTCAAATTGAAGAAAATTACAAAAAATCAAGATCATTTGGAATCGTCAAAATCATATTATCCTACTAATCCTGAACGATCGTAGTGATTCTACCAAAGATCCTTGAAAGATTAGGAACATTTTGAGCAGGTGGTACCTTAAGATAGTAAGATCGTAGGATCTAGATCAGTATTTTGACAACCATGATCAGATATTTTACCAGTCAAGTTAATTGGAACCCACTGTGATGATTTAAATTAGCACCTTATAATCAGCTTATGAGACTATGGCTAAGAATACTCTATTTTCAAATATCTTGTAATTGATGTGGATAACTTTAGCATAGTAGTTGTTGCCTTTAACTTAGGCTAGAAATGCTCAATTTTCAAATTCAAATACCTCTCATTCATTACAGAATATTGCTTTGTATAGCAAATCCCATGTAAAGCATGTATATCATTATAAATATAATATCTTGAACCCTTTCTAGGGTCAAGCTGATTCATATAAACTTTTAGGGTATCAGGGCCTTTAATCCTGTCACGCTTACTGCTTCTTCTCCAGACATGGCCTCCTTAAATTTGAACACCTCACTTCCCATTGCCAACATCACAAACTTTGCTTCAATCAAATTTGATGGCAACAACTATCTACTATGGCGTGACGAACTAGAATCCATCCTTATCAGCACTGAGCTAATCTGCAGCTTTGTTGACGGGTCGATATCAACCCCTTCTAAAAACTATATTCTCTGATAATACCCAACCAAATCCTGAATACAACAAATGGAGAAAGTCAGATCACTTTGTGGAGGTCTGTATTAATACCATACTAACTGAGTCACTGTCCTCCCAACTGCTTGGACTCAAAACTGAAAAAGAAGCATGGGATACACTTGAACAACTCTACCAACAACAATCCACAGCCAGAAAATCATACATTCTCAAAGAACTTCAAAGTGCTCATAAAGGGATCAACACCATTAACGTTTATCTTCATCGGATCAAATCGATATCCGACTCTCTTGGTGCTATAAATGAACGTATCAAAGATATTGATCTGGTCCATTATACTTTGAATGGTCTTGGACCTGAATATGGACCCTTTGTCACAACAATTGAGCATCGCAGCTCACCCAATACTTTCAGTGAATTGCGATCCAGTCTTCTCACACAAAAGCAACGACTTGCTCATGGTTTAGCAATCAATAATCTTCCTTTATGGATCCCAGCTCCCACACAGCACTTCATGCCTCCTATTAATACTGTATTTTGTCCGGTTCTAAATTTTGATAAAGATTTTAGCTCTAAATTAAAGTTTCTGTAATTTGATTGCTCATGGGCAAAGATCAAGTTTGAATCGAATGAGATATTACTTAATCAAGGAAATTACTGGGTCTGCATTTTTAACTATGAAAAAAGCACATAATATACTATATGTAATCATGTGCTAAGATTTTTTACTACGATTTTCATGGAGAATTGGTACCATTTTAGGACATTTTAATCAAGCATATGTTAGAATTAGTACCCTTAAATCCTATTGTATGATGCTATATACGTTATTATGTATGACATTATGTGTAGCTTAATGTTGTAATTAATAAAGTTTTTTTATTATTATCTAAAATGATGGTAACATGAATATTTGGACATTATCATATAGTCCATGAGATACATAATATGTGATTTATGTGAAAAGTCACAGAAGAGATAAATCACAAGTTCTTTGTAAACTCAAAATTTTAGTTCATAATCAGTGATAAAATTGGGCATTTCATTTGCGAAAACTATAACATAATTTGTCTTGATCATGGAAGTGGAAACTTCTAGTTGATATGTTGATATGTTTTAAGAGTTAAAACATATTGAACTAGACCGCTGTGAGATTTATTATTCTCCTAATGACTATCAAATGAATAATAAATCTCACGACTTCTATTTACATGAACTCTTAATCCTGAGAGGATAATGGACCTGATCATGAAGTGTAAATTACTTTGATATATCAAGAGTAAGATCTAAAGACACGATCAAAATCTCAGTATGTTGGGCAGCCACATTTAGTGTTGATGGATCATATATTTTCAAGATAGAATCCATAGTCTCTTAACAGAAATATAATATATTCCTTTAAGATAAATTTAATGGGTTCGGTTATTCAAAGAGTTAGGCATAACCACTTTAGTAAGAAATTACTAAAGTATATATTTATGAAATTGGATTTCATAAATATATGATGAATAATTTAAAAGAATTAAATCGGGTACTCAATGATTAAAATGTAGTAATTCACAAAGTGACAGTCTACATTAATGACTTTGTATTACTATAAATATTCTATGAAGGAGTTGCATATATAATAAAGTTGTAAGGTTGAATTTAATCAACCATCTAATTGACTTTATTCCGTAACCAATTTGCTTGTAATTTAGCACTTAGTAACCCTGTATTTAGGTGGGAAAATTATAAGGGTAGTGTGTGAGAAGATGTGAAGAAAAGCTCAAGAGTGTGCAAGAAAAACAGAGTCTCACGACTAGGACTCACGGGTGGTTCGCGACTGGCAAGCCGTGAAAGGCAGGCACGTGAGAGGCACACTAGGAAGCTAAAGGGTCGCGCCAGCTGTCACGCTACAGGACAAAAGTTCAAGTCTGGCCAGGCCGTTACGTCGCGACTTGATTTCACGACTTTGCCAAGCCACGAGATCAAGTCGCCAACTTACCCTGTTTGGCAAAAACTGACGTTTTGCATTCCCTTCTCACCCTACTATATATACACCCTTATACCCATCATATTGAGAGAGCTTCCAGAAAGAATTTTGTGAGAGAAAACCCTAAAGAAATACAAGATTGATTCATCCCCAATCTTCATGACTAAACAAATTTCTCTACTCTCTTCCTCTCCATTGTCATACCCTTGAGAGGTCATTTACCAAACCCTTGTCTCACCACACCCACGTCTGTGAGAAGGTCCATTTGGTGCTTTGGGAAACAGTTTGGAAAGGAACCAATATACATTGGTTGATGCTATGATCAAGTAGCGGAATCCGGGAAGCTAAAGAAGAAATAGGTTCGGCGTAACCTCATTGGAGCAAGAAGCTTGGAGGGCTTAGGTACTTGGGTAGATTAGGCTTGGAGGGTCTTCTGCTGTTCATGTATCCCAACTATATTCTTTAGTGGATTATTTGACCGCTTGGAGGGCGGCGGAGAGGTTTTACGCCGAGGACTTCGGTTTCCTCTTCGATAACATATCGTGTGTTGTCCGTGTGTTTGCATCTCTCTTTCCTTTATCTTTGCCTTATATTTACTGCTGTGGATGTGTTTATATTTGGCTTAGATTGTTTATCAATTCTGTTATGAGCTTGTTATCATGTTCCGCACATTAATTGTTTGATATAAAGCTTGAATTGGTATTTTTATTATTTGGGGTCTAAACGTTCAAGGGTGTTTCATACCCATTTTGAACTTTCAAAAGTCTTGGAATATAATTTACTAATAAGGTCTAGAGTGAAATTATATTTATATAGTGGTATTAAATATAATTAATGATAACTTTAGACTTGTCAAGAGTTGATAGAAAAGCCAAAAGCCCATTTGAGCTAGAGTATTATTTGTTCCCTTTTGGTCCCACTCCAAGTCACATACTAAATCTCAATTGGAAAGGTTTAAAAGGCTGGCCCAATTAGATAATCAGTTATAAGAAGAGAAACATACAGAATTTTTGTAAGTACATGAAATGATTTGTATGTTAGTGTTGGACACTCTCTAATTCTCTCTTGAATAAATTCATATAACTGATTGAAATACCACACTTCTTGGGTATTAGTGGAATTAGAGTAAAAATTAAAAGTGTTCTCAAGTACTTCTAATCTTTGTTTTGAAATTCACCACACCAAGATACACTCTCTTATTCTTATATTCTGAAATTTACATAGTACATGTTATCAATTGCGAATGAAGTAGATCCGTTAATTTTTTGTTGAGTATATTTTGTATATGATACAAACATGTATTTATCTAACAATTGGTATCAAAGTGGTCTTCAATTTCGAATATGTATAACATGTTTTGTGAGTTTTGGAATTAGGGATAATAGTTTCATGATGTTAGAAGATTATATATTTAATTTTCTGCATGGTTGTTGAAACTATGGTTTGATGAAAACTGATATTGATGTTATGATGTTGTTTAAATTTGAATTTAAGTATGTTGAATTGAACTTTAAGGCTATAACATTAATGGAATTCAATTTTGATATCAAATTCTATCTATTATGCTCATATGGTGGTTGTTTGTTCATGAAAACCGTTGAAAACTGTCTACATCTACTCTTTAAAAACTAAAAACACACATTTTTCGCAGATTATCTTCTCACGATGTTACTTGCAAAAAATGCCTCTGTAGTAGAAAATTTTTCGCAGGTAAGCTTTACTCGCGAAACAGTCACGAAAGTTTCTGTTTGAATTTTTGTGTTTTCACTATTTTGTCTTAACCCATTTTTGCGGGAAGAGCTTAGTCGCGAGATTCTCGCGAAAATGCTTTTAAGTGTTTTCAAATGTATAAATTGCAAGGTTGTGTATGATTAGATTACACATGTTTACAAAATAAAAACCTTTCCTTTAAAACATCTAGTGGGAGAAAGATACAAGAGTTGCATCTCACGGCCTCCATTGTCGGTTCATAGTAGTGTGAAATATATATACTTTGTCTTTGCTTCGAGCTTAGCATTCCATGTGGAGAGTATTTATTTCATGGTCCTACAAGATTGAATTTCCTAGTTTATAGTGGTTTGATTAAACACCTTGTCTTAGCTTCGATCTTTGCATTCTATGAGGAGGGTGTTTTGTATCATGGTACTACAAAATACGCCTGTTAAGAAAATAAAATGTGGTTACACATGATTCTAGACAATGGCATACACTAGACTAAATATTATATTATTCTCTATGCTAAGTTCTTACTATTATTATTTAGAGGTCAAATGTAATACAACATATTATATGTTTATATGATAAATTGATAATGTCCAGTTCACTTATTATATTCATGTTTATTATTTTCAGATTTGAACATGGCATTATTTAGTCCACTTGTTACTATTCTTAATCAAAACAAACTAACTGGATCCAACTATGTTGACTGGAAAAGAAATTTAGACATTATTCTTACAGCTAGCACAAATATGTGCTTACTCAACCATGTCCTAACTTTCATTCATTAGATGCTCCTTCTAAGGAAAAACAACGATATGATCGTTGGCAAAAATCTAATGAAATAGCCAAGTGCTATATACTAGCATCTATCTCAAATGTTCTACAGTATCAAATATAGGATGTAGAACTAGTTTTAGACATTATGCTAAGTCTGAAGGAGATGTTTAGTGAGCAAGGTCGTTCAGCAAGGCAAGAAACCATGGGGCAAATTTATAATACCAAAATGGTGAAGGCACTTCAATGAGGGAGCATTGTCTTACAATGATTTCTAATTTGAATACACTAGAAGTTTTAGATGCCGATATTGATGGAGAATCCTAAGTGGATATGATCCCCCAGTCACTACCAGAGTCATTCAAGGAATTCAGACTTAATTATAATATAAACAAAAAGATTTATTCATTGTCTGAATTAATTAATGAATTGGTAGTGGCAGAAGGCATTCTTGGTACATCTAGTGTTGATGCCAATATGATTGAAGTTTCTACTTCTCAACTTAAGTCGAAAGGCAAGGGTAAGAAGAAGAAGAAGAAGAAGGACTTTACCAAGTAAGATGGTAAACAAATTGCCTTAGGGGTTACTGACAAAGGAAAGAAAATCAAAGGAAAGTGTTTCCATTGTGGTGAGAAAGGACATTGGAAAAGGAATTGTCCAAAATTCAAGGCTACCAATAATAAGGGTATGAAAAGTTCATTCCTCCTTGAAATATGTTTAGTACAAAATCTTATAGATTCCTAGTGTGTGGATTTAGGCTATACTAATCATATCCGCAATTCTTTGCAAGGCTTCCAGGAGACCAAAAGGCTTAATAAAGGGGAATTGTTTCTTACTTTGGCTGATGTAAGCAGGATTCCGATGTAGCTGTTGGAGTTTTTAATTTATGCTTTGAGTCTAGGATTTTAATATTGGAAGACTGTTTGCATGTACCTAATGTTCGTAAGAATTTAATTTCTACAACATATTTAGGTAAACATGAATATTGTGTTATCTTGAAAGACAATGTTGTGATAAAGAATGGTTAAATGTTTATATGTTCTGGCAATATTATTGATGGTCTTTATATTTTAACTTCTGATAAGCATGAATTATATAATTCTGAATTAGATAATAACTCTCATGTAAAATTATTAAAGATAAAGTTTTCTTCTACTAATGAAGCATATCTTTGGCACTTACATCTAAGTCATATTAATTCAAACAGAATTCAAAGACTGATCAAAGATGGTCTCTTAGAGCCAATGGATTTTGATGAATTTCCAGTTTGTGAATCTTGTTTGAAGGGCAAAATGATCAAATGACCTTTTAATGCAAAATGTAGAAGAACCCAAGAATTGCTTGAATTAGTCCATACATAAGTATATGGTCCTATGTCAACCTGAGCAAAAGGAGCTTATAAGTATTTCATCACTTTTACTGATAATTACTTAAGATATGGTTATGTCTACCTAATGAGATGGAAGTCCGAAGCCTTTGAAAAGTTCAAAGAGTTTAGGACTGAAGTTGAAAATCAATTAGGTAAACACATAAAGGCCATTCGATCTAATCATGATAGCGAATACCTTCTTGGGGATTTCAAGGACTACTTTACTCAAAATGAGATTGTATCCCAATTGACTGCACCTAAAACTTCCCAACAAAATGGTGTAGCAAAGAGAAGAAATAGGACTCTTTTGAAAATGGTTACGTCCATGATGAGTTACTCAACTTTACCAATTTCTTTTTAGGGATATGTACTAAAAAATGCAATGCATATTTTGAATTTAGTTCCATCAAAATCTGTTCACAACACACCTAAGGAATTGTGGAGTGGGCGTAAGCCTGTATGATTTATCTCCACATTTAAGGATGTCCAGCACATGTGTTGAAAGGGAAGTTTGATAAGTTAGAAGCTAAAACAGAAGTATGCATGTTTTTTGGGTATTCAAAGGAAACGAAGGGTTATTTATTCTATAATCATAAAGATAATAAAGTGTTTGTTAGCACACATGCCAAATTTTTGGAAGATGATTATGTGAATAATTTTAATCCTAGAAATAAGTTGTTTTGGCTGAAATAAATGAACCTGTAGTTGAACAACCAATAAATGAAACTAGGGATGATGTAGCTGTATTGGATACACCACAAAATACTACTCATGAGATGTCTAGTACACAGGTGCCTCATCATAATGGGAGAATTGTTTGGCCTCTTATAAGATTTATAGGTTTGGGAGAAACTTATGAAGTTATTTCAGAAGATGATGAATTAGATCCCTACACTTATGAAGAGACAATGAATGATATAGATGCACATCATTGGGTCAAAGTTATGAAATCTGAATTAGATTCTATGTATTCCAATCATGTTTGGGATCTTGTAAAGGCGCTTAATGGCATTAAACTTGTTGGTTGCAAATGGATTTACAAGAGGAAGAGATGGATAGATGGAAAGGTTGAAACCTTTAAAGCAAGGCTAATAGCGAAAGGATATACACAAAAAGAAGGTATTGATTATGAAGAAACCTTTTCACCAATAGTAATGCTTAAATCTATCAGAATTCTCTTATCCATTGCTGCTTATTATGATTATGAGATTTAACAAATGGATGTCAAGACTGTATTTCTTAATGGCAATCTTGAAAAGGAAATCTATATAATGCAACCGAAAGGTTTAATAGCAAAGAACCAAGAGCATATGGTATGCAAGTTGAAAAGGTCCATTTATGGACTTAAGCAAGCATCTAGGTCATGGAATATCGGATTTGATCAAGCAATCAAATCATTTGGTTTTGAACAAAATCTTGATGAACCATGTGTGTACAAAAGACATCAAGATAAAGTAGTAATGTTCCTAAATCGAGATAAAGTAGTAATGTTCCTAGTTCTTTATGTTATGATATTCTACTCATTGGAAATAATGTAAGGGTAATGTCATCAGTAAAGGTTTGTTTGTCAAGCCAATTTGATATGAAGGACTTGGATGAGGCTAACTTTATTGTAGGGATCAAGCTTTGACAAGATTGCAAGAATAAGATATTAGGCTTATCATAAGCTAGATATATAGATAACGTTCTAGAGCGGTTTAGCATGCAAAACCCCAAGAAAGGATTACTTCCTTTCAGACATGGAGTTCCTCTGTCTAATGACCAAAGGCCCAAGACACAAGAGGAAGAAAATATGATGAGACAAGTTCCTTATACTTCTACAGTAGGAAGTCTTATGTATGTCATGCTTTGTACTAGACCAGATATCTGTTATTCAATTGGCATGGTTAGCCGATATCAATCAAATCCAAGACCAAAACATTGGCAAGCTGTAAAGCACATTCTCAAGTATCGACGAGGAACGAGAAATTATATGCTTGTTTACCAGTGTGAGGATTTGATTCCCATTGGCTATATAGATTCAAATTTTCAATCAGATCTTAATTTTAGAAAGTCCACTTCAGGTTGTGTGTTTACCTTAGGAGGTGGAGCCATAAGTTGGAGGAGTGTTAAGCAATCTTGTATTGCGGACTCCACCATGGAAGCTGAATATGTTGCTGTTTGTGAGGTGACAAAGGAAGCTATTTGGCTCAAGAAATTCCTTTCTGATCTTGGTGTTATGAGGATGGAGCAAGTTCCCATCACATTGTTTTGCGATAATAGTGGAGCGGTTGCACAATCCAAAGATCTAATGAATCATAAGAAAGGAAAGCACATTGAGAGAAAGTACCACATCATTCGAGACATTGTTGCTCGTGGAGATGTAATAGTAGCAAAGATAGAAAGTGCAAATAATCTAGCTAATCCCTTTACCAAAGCTTTGCCATAAAGGACTTTCGAGTCACATTTGGAAGGAATGAGAGTTAGATTAGTGCACAATAGTCTTTAGGGCAAGTGGGAGATTTGTTATGATTAGTGTACTTAAATCCTATTGTATGATGTTATATACGTTATTATGTATGACATTATGTGTGGCTTAATATTGTGATTAATAAAGTTGTTTTATTATTATCTAAAATGATAGTAACATGAATATTTGGACATTATCATATAATCCATGAGATACATAGTATGTGATTTATGTGAAAAGTCACAATAAATATAAATCACAAGTTCTTTGTAAACTCAAAATTCTAGTTCGTAGTCGGTGATGAAATTGGACATTTCGTCTGCAAAAACTATAACATATCAACTAAGATGATTTGTCTTAATTATGGAAGTGGAAACTTCTAGTTGATATTGATGGTGTAAGGAAAGTGCTTAGCTGATTTCTTGTCCATATGGCCGTCCATGACAACGTACAAAGTAGAGAATGAGTGGTTCTTATGCTCGTCCCTCTCTTACCGTCCTTTTCCACTCGTCCTTCATTCACTCATCCAATGGGAGACATACTAACAGCGAACCTCGTCCGTCCTTAATGATGGACGGACAGGGTTTACCAAGAGTCATGGCACTCTTCCAAAAGCCAAGAGTCACGTTGTTGCGAACCAAGCCTTCTGTTAACTGTTGAACACAAGTCCCAATAAGGTAACTTCCATGACAGTTATGGAAGTTACCTCTGAATCCTCCAAACTCTACGACAATAGGAAAAGAACTGTCAGGCTAACACTATATAAAGACCCTTCTACGCAGAGGTATGGACACTTTTTTTTATTCTTGAGAAAAATTGGTGAAGTCTTTGAAGTGCTTTCTTTTCTACTTCAATCCACTAACTTTACCATCAGAGGATTCAAGATCGGCCTTCACTTGTCTTCTCTGATCTTCTTTGGTTTTTCAGGACTCACCCTTCAAGATCATCAACACCCGAAGACCTTTCAGCCCACTGATTTCCAAGGACTCATCAGTTGGCACCGTCTGTGGGAAGTAAGAAATTTGTTGCCCTTTGAACTTAGTTTGTTAAGTTCTGTGATTTCTTTCTCCAATAAAGGGTTGAAATGGTTCGGATAAGATCTAGGGCTACTAGTCCAGGCCCTTAACAAAGTAGGGACGCTTCCAGTAACCCTCATCGCGACCGTCAATCAGCACCCACCATGCAACCATCTTCATTCCAACGCATGCAATCCATGGCCGCTGCTATGGCAGAGTTAACTCGTCAGAACCAGGAGTTGGTCAGACAACTTGAGTTAAGGAAGCAGTGTCATGAATGGAACACCGAAGAACGGGCCCAAAATCAAGAAGAGGAAAGGAATGTTGAACCTAAAAACCAGTCAAAGGGTACCGCTTCACGGAGGGTACCTCATTTGGAAAGGGAAATGGATCAAATGAGAAGAGTCATGGACGAGATGAGGGAGAATATAAGGAAAACGAACCCTGTAGAAGACTTAGCTCACAGGACTGATTCCCCTTTTGTGACTTCCATCAATGCTCACCCTTTGCCACCTAAGTTCAAGATGCCTCCGTTAGATTCGTATGATAGGACGCGAGATCCTTTTGACCATATTGCCACCTTCAAAACTACTATGCACCTTCAAGGAGTTCCAGATGAAATAATGTGCAGAGCTTTTCCTACTACCCTCAAAGGACCTGCATGAGTGTGGTTCAGCAAAATACCTCCTAACACTGTGACATCCTTTGAAGAGTTAAGCAAGTTGTTCGTTAATAATTTTATTGGGGGGCAGAGACACAAACGTTCTTCGTCTAGCTTGCTAACCATAAAGCAAGGGGAGAATTAAAGTTTGCGATCCTTCATCACGTAGTTCAACAGGGATGCCTTGGCGGTGGACGAGGTGGATGATAAGCTCCTTCTGATGGCATTCTATAATGGGGTTCATTCTAATTTGTTTATCCACAAGTTATATAAACAGGCGCCTCAAACCATGGCTGAACTAGTTTATTCAGCCCAAAACTTTATGAATGCGAAGGATGCTATCATAGCCAAGAAGAGGAAGAGAGTTAAGAAAGTCAAAGCCAACCAGTCGAAACAAGGCCTTCGTCCTAAGAAGGGATGAACAAAAGATAAGAAGGATCGAGAGAAGAAAGCAGGTCCTTCAACGCGGAATCAACAGTACACCCCTTTGAACGTGCCACTCGAGTAAGTCCTTATGCAAATCAAGGACGAGCCTTCTTTGAAGTGGCCAGAGAAGATGAAGGGAGATCCCAACAAGCGCAATAGGAATAAGTATTATCGCTTCCATAGAGATCATGGGCATGATACGGACGAATGCTTTGATTTGAAGCAGCAGATTGAGAATCTTATCAGACAAAGGAAGCTGAGAAATTTCCTTGGACGAGACCACAAGGACGAGAAATTGAAAGGGAAGGTAGAGGAATCATCACGACCACCACTCGGAGAAATAAGGATCATCCTAGGGGGAAGTTCTACAAGAAAGTCGTCCAAGTCAAAGAAAGCATACTTGAAAGTAGTGCAGAACGTTCAACTCTCTGGATGATCACCGAGCGAGAAGACTACGGACGAGCAAGCGATCACCTTCACGAACGAGGATGCAGAGAGAATCCATCACCGTCATGACGATGCCATTGTCATCACCCTCCTTATTGCTGACTACAAGACTAAAAGGGTGTTGATAGATAACGGAAGCTCGGCTGATATTTTGTATTATCCAGCTTTTCAGCAGATGAGGTTAGGACGAGATCGGCTCCAAGCGAGCTCCCCCCTAGTAGGTTTTGGTGGAATGAAGGTACAACCTGTGGGCAGTATTTCATTACCAGTGACAGTGGGGACATACCCACAACAAGTTACCAAGGAGGTGAACTTCCTTGTGGTAGATTGTTCATCCTCCTACAATGCTATAATTGGAAGGCTGTAACATCCACTTATCACTTGTTGATTAAGTTTCCAACAGAGCAAGGAGTAGGACAAGTGCATGGAGACCAACTAGCAGCAAGAGAGTGTTACTTGGCAATGTTGGCCATGGACGAACAAGTCCAAGCCATGAATATTGAAGAAAAGAGAGTTGTGGCAGAACCTGCTGAAGTTTTTAAAAATGTTTCTTTAGACGAGACAAACCCGGAGAGGTGCACCAGAATTGGGGCAAATCTAGAAGGAAAAATTAAGGAGGACCTCGTTCAGTTTTTAAGGAAAAACACTGATGTATTTGCTTGGACTCATGAGGATATGCTGGGTATAGATCCTAGTGTCATCACTCACTGTCTAAACATATGTCCTTCCTCAAAGCTAGTTCGACAAAAGAAAAGGGTGTTTGCCCCGGAAAGTGATGATGCTATTAGAGACGTGGTTTAGAAGTTGATGACGGCAAAATTTATAAGGGAAGTATACTATCCAGATTGGTTGGCCAATGTGGTAATGGTCAAAAAGGCGAATGGCAAATGGAGGATGTGTGTAGATTTTACTGATCTTAACAAAGCCTACCCCAAGGATAGTTATCCATTGCCGCACATTGACCAACTGGTGGATTCTACCGCAGGCCACAAATTACTCAGCTTTATGGATGCTTTTTCAGGATACAACCAAATAAGGATGAATGAGGCCGACCAAGAGAAGACATCCTTCGTCACTAGTCAAGGATTATTCTGTTATGAAGTAATGCCCTTCGGTTTGAAAAATGCTGAAGCGACATACCAACGACTAGTTAACCATATGTTTCGTCCACAGATCGGGCGGAATGTCGAAGTTTATGTGGATGACATGTTGGTGAAAACTCAAGATGAGGGAAGGCATCTAGATGACCTACAGGAGACGTTTGACACACTAAGGCGGTACCATATGAAGTTGAACCCTAGCAAATGCGCTTTTAGAGTGTCGTTAGGAAAATTCCTTGGTTTCATGGTTTCGCACAGAGGGATTGAGGCAAACCCGGAAAAAATAAAAGCAATTCTAGATATGAAGCCTCCACAGAGTATCAAAGAAGTCCAGTCTCTTACCGGACAAGTTACTGCCCTTAACAGGTTTGTTTCTAAAGCTACTGACAAGTGCTTACCATTTTTCAAGGTTCTAAAGAAAGCATTTGAGTGGACGGACGAGTGCCAGAGAGCCTTCCAAGACTTAAAAATGTACCTTGTTACGGCCCCATTGCTGAGTCCGTCCGTGATAGGAGAAGAACTATTTTTATACCTGGCAGTAACCCCGCATGTCGTGAGTTCAGCATTGATAAGAGAGGAAGGGAAAGTACAAAAGCCAGTGTATTATACAAGCAGAGCACTGAGGGGAGCAGAAGGACGATATCCCCTAATGGAGAAGTTGGCTTTCGCACTAATAACGGCCTCCAGAAAACTAAGACATTACTTCCAGGCTCATGTCATCAACGTCATGACGGACCACCCACTCAAGAAAGCAATGAACAAATTGGAGGTTGCAGGACAATTGATTCAATGGGCCGTCGAGCTCAGTGAATTCGACATAAAGTACCAACCCAGACATTCTATAAAAGCTCAAGCACTGGCAGACTTCATTGCAGAGTTCACCCCAAGTTATGATAATGTAAGTAAGATGGAAGGCAACCAGAAATGGATCGTCCATGTAGATGGATCGTCTACGCAGCACGCCGGAGGAATAGGTGTGGTTTTGCAATCTCCAGAAGGGGATAAACTGAAACACAAAGTTCGCTTGCAGTACCAAGCAACCAATAATGAAGTTGAGTATGAAGCTCTTCTCAAAGGGCTGGAATTGGCCAAATCCGTGGAAGATAAGTCAATACTCGTCTTGGGAGATTCTCAGCTAATCATAGGCCAGGTGAATGGGGTGTACGAGGCTAAGGAAGAACGAATGAGGAAGTATCTTAGCAAGGTTATGCAATTTATGAAAAAATTTGAGGAAACTAACTTCGTTCAAATCCCAAGGGAGGAGAACATGGAAGCAGATACATTAGCGAAAGAAGCTTCAACGAGTGAAGCCGTCGATAAGTTTGATGAAATTCAGTACATGCCGAGTATAGACATCCCAGAAGTGCAACAAGTGCAGAGCGAAGGAAATTGGATGGCTCCCATTGTATCATACTTGAAAGAGGGACGACTTCCAGAAGAAAAAGACAAAGCAAGAAAGCTAAGGGTAAGGTCAGCCAGGTACGTTCTTATGGACGAGGTTCTGTACAAAAGAGGCTTTTCCTAGCCCTATCTCCGGTGTCTGGCTCCGGACGAAGCGAACTATATACTCAGAGAAATTCATGAGGGAGCGTGTGGCAATCACTCAGGAGCCAGATCACTCATCCACAAGGTCGTCCGTGTAGGATATTACTGGCCAAACATGCAAGTTGATGCTAAGGCCTATGTCAAGGTCTGCGATCAATACCAATAGTTCAGTAACGTCCCCAACCAACTATCAGAGTACCTAACCACAATGACGGCCCCATGGCCTTTCGCGCAATGGGGACTAGACATCCTGGGTCCTTTTCCAATAGGTGTAAGGCAAATGAAGTTTCTTGTGGTTGGTATCGATTATTTCACCAAGTGGGTAGAAGCAAAACTTTTAACTAATATCACACAACAAAATGTCAAGAACTTTGTGTGGAAGAACATTGTGTGCAGGTTTGGCGTGCCCAGGGTGCTGGTATCTGATAACGGATGACAATTTGACAATGCACTTTTCAGAAATTTTTGCATACACTTTGGGATTCAGAATCACTACACCTCACCCGCCCACCCACAAGCAAATGGACAAGCTGAAGTTGCAAACCGATCCTTGTTAAAAATAATCAAGACTCGGCTTAAGGGAGCAAAGATAGTATGGCCAGATGAAGTACCAGGTGTTCTGTGGGCATATAGGATGACACTGAGAACTCCTACAGGAGAAACTCCTTTCAAGCTAGCCTATGGGACTGAAGCAGTCATACCTACAGAAGTGCATATGGACAATCATAGGGTGGCAGCCTATCAGGACAAAGATAACGAGGAGCAACTCCATTTGAACCTCGATCTAATAGACGAGGTGAGGATGGACGCTGAACAGAGGATGGCAAGATACAAAAACCTTATAGCTAGGCAATATGATGCAATGGTAAAACCAAGGCAGTTTGACATAGGCGACCTTGTCCTGAAAATGGTCTCCTTAGCCACAAAGAACCCAGCTCATGGAAAGTTAGGACCTAATTGGGTAGGCCCCTACAGAGTTGTCAACTGCAAGAGACAAGGATCCTATTACTTGGAGGTCTTAGACGGGAGGAAGTTGGAGCATCCTTGAAATGTTGAGCACCTGAGGAGGTACTACCAGTAAAAATGCCAGCCTAGATGAACATAACTTTGGACGAGTCTGGAGGCTGTCTATTTACATAAAAAACATGGAATGAAGCCCATGCCTAAGATCAAATTACAAACAAGTCCAAGGCATGCTCGTCCATAAAATGGGCAAGGTAAAATATAATACCTAACTATACCATGGACGAGGAAAAGCATGGGCGTTTTGAACTTGTTTAAGTCACCTGTTGAAAAACTGTCCACAGACAAGCAAAATGCAGAGACAAGTCTAAGGACGAGCAAAATGCAAAGACAAGTCTAAGGACGAGAAAAATACATAGACAAGTCTAAGGATGAGTAATGCTTATACTTACAATTTCACATGGACAAATCAAACTCAAGTGGAATTCCAATAAAAATGGTTTAAGTATATATATATATATATGAAATGTAGACGAGCAAACCAAGAAATCCTGTATATGAAAATAAACACTCTCGTCCATGCATATATAAAAGAAACAGCATTCATTTGATTGTTTTAAGGGCGAACGAGAAACGTCCAAACACCCTTACAAAATTAAACTATTTTATCAAAACTCGTCCTTAAACATGGACGACCTAAATGTACTTGAATTACATATAAAAAATAAAAAATAAAAACTAAGTTATCAAGATATTTTTTAAGCTGAGGCATCTATGTTGGGGTCGTCCTGAGGTTGGGTCGTGGTATCGTCCTCTATATTGGCATCCTCAGAGTCGAGGTGAAGGAGAGAGCTAATGGTGGCAGCATTCAGATTGAGTACAATGGAGCTGAAGTCCACATCAGGAAACTTTTCAACAGCATCCATCCTAAAATCTTCAAACCCTGCTGCATAGTTAGTATCCAAAGCATCAGTATATTGTTTAGATGCTTTGAATTCAGCCACTGCATCTTCCTTAGCCTTGGAAAGGAGAATGCTGTGCTCGTCGCTCTTTTTCTGCAAGTCTTCAAGACAAGCATCTTTTTCCACAGCACTAGCCTTCAAATCATCAACCAAAGCTTTCAGATCTTTCACCTCGTCCGTCATCTTAGCAACCACCTCAGCCCATTGTTTAGCTTCTTCCTTCAACTCCTATATCCTCGTCTCTAACAAGATCCTCATCTTGTCCAACCATGTGGCTTGTCTGGACGCTGCTATAAACTTGGACATGCCCTATAAAAGTCAACAACAAATAAAAGTTAAAAAAAGAAAAAAAAAAGTAAAAGAAAAAAAAAAAGGAAATGAACATTTGGTCAAGACGAAGATAAATGTTACCTAGAAAAGGCCATGGACACCAGAGTGTTCAAAGTCCTTGAGGGACATGTCGTAACAGAAGTTTATATCCTCATCCGAAACAGCGTTCTTGAAACGTTCCCAGGCCAGGTCTTCGTTTTCAATAATATTTGAAGGGGCCTTTTGGGATGGTTGAGACGAGGTTGACACAGTTTTGGACAGTGGGGTCTTGGACAGGGTGGACTTAACAGGAGTAGACGAGTCAATATCAAAGACTTTGGCTGGCTGATGGGACGACGGAGTAGGCTTGACTACTTGAGAAAAGCCATGCTTGACCTTCTTCCCACATCTACTAGGGAAGTTTTCCAAATCCAAGTTTTTGGGTATGGTCTTCCTTTTATCTCCAGCTACAGGACGAGCTTGACGATCAGGCTCAAGACGAGTCCCCTCAGCACTTACCTCCTTTCCCTTATTGCCTCTCATGGTTGCCATTCCTATAAGGAGACGAAGAGAATTCACTTCGACACACATGAAAATGAAAATAAAAGATACAAGGAATGTTGAAATTTAAAACTTACTTTTTCTTACAGTAATCTCGTGTGCAAGTGCTATGTCAGATGGATTAGGGCCTAACCCCCACTTGGCTAGTCATCTGAGATTGACCAAGGAATGGAAATCCCTGTCTGTGTGTAGATGAGCCCTGTGGATGCGGTCACGATGCAACTTGCTCAAAGCAGGTCGTCCAACGGCTGTAATGGAATAAATTGAAGTTACATGATGATAATAATAAATAAAAGGAAAGAGAGAGAAGAGGGGGAAAGCTAAGGGACTTACCCTCAGGACGAAGGTTCCCTAGGTCCTCGGTAAAACGACCAAAGGTATCCTGGCCAACGTCTACAGGATTTTTAGCCCAAAATCCAAAGACAAAGAAAAACTCCGTCTTCCATTTTCTGTCAGACGAGGCCAAGGATTTCACTAATCTACAATCTTTACCTCTGCCTGTAAATTGATAAAAGCCAGGAGATTGATAAATCTCTGAGGGTTTATAGCAGTAGAGGAACTCGTCCACAGTAATAGAACAGTCCCCTCCAAACACTTCCCTCCACAAAATTTGCATAGAGATAATTAATCTCCATGCATTTAGGTTGAATTGACACACTCCTAAACCAAACCTAACTAATAACTCTCTGGTAAAAGCATTTAAAGGAAACCTAAGACCTCCAAGAAGGTAGGCTTCATATACACCTATCCCAAAATAGGGATTACAACACCACTCTCCACAGACGGGTAATCTAGGATTAAACTTGTCTGGAATTTGGTACCATTCCCTAAGGTTATTTAATCTTTCCTCGTCCGTCTTGGAAGGAATATCTACAGCACAACTATATACAGTTATCTCCGTCTCATCCAAAGGACTAGATGGAGGGATGGAAGACGAGGTGCCTACCTGGGACCCTAAAGTTTTTCTAAGTTGTTTCTGTACTACTTCTAAGGGAAGCCCAGGGACCCTTGAGACATACTCCTCGTCAGTGGTGTTTCCCCTACTACTACTACTGGTATCACTAGAGTTATCACTACTTTCGTCGTAATACTCGTCTATAGGTTTTTCTGTACTATCGCTAGACGAGGAGATGGTTATTTCTGACATTTTCTGAAAAGAAAATTTTGAAAACCTAAAAGACGAGAAGAGCAGGAATACCTGGCTCTAGGACGAACTAAAACTATGGACGCGAGAAAACTCTTAGACGAGGCTCTAGACAATGAATGTCAGGGAAGGAAAATCTTAGAAGTGTGGAGGGTAGTGGAGGCATTCTACTATTTATAGATGGCTGACCTAAGCACATGAAACGACGCAACCAACCAGATGATGACACGTGGTCTTCGTCTTGAAAAATTGAATCAACGAAATGAACCACCATTTAAGTTGTAACACGTGGCATCTCTGATTGTTGAAAGAAGCTCGTCCGTCCAGAGAATTAAATTACTATATTTTCTTAGACGACCCATGGACGACGGGGCAACTGATGGTGTAAGGAAAGTGCTTAGCTGATTTCTCATCCATATGGCCGTCCATGACAAGGTACAAAGTAGAGAATGAGTGGCTCTTAAGCTCGTCCCTCTCTTACCGTCCTTTTCCACTCGTCCTTCATTCACTCATCCAATGGGGGACGTACTAGCAGCGAACCTCGTTCGTCCTTAATGATGGACGGACGGGGTTTACCAAGAGTCATGGCACTCTTCCAAAAGCCAAGAGTCACGTTGTTGCGAACCAAGCCTTCTGTTAACTGTTGAACACAAGTCTCGATGAGGTAGCTTCCATGACAGTTATGGAAGTTACCTCTAAATCCTCCAAACTCTACGACGATAGGAAAAATAACTGTCAGGCTAACACTATATAAAGATCCTTCTACGCAGAGGTATGGACACTTTTTTTGATTCTTGAGAAAAATTGGTGAAGTCTTTGAAGTACTTTCTTTTCTACTTCAATCCACTAACTTTACCATCGGAGGATTCAAGACCAGCCTCCACCGGTCTTCTCTGATCTTCTTTGGTTTTTCAGGACGTACCCTTCAAGATCATCAACACCCGAAGACTTTTCAGCCCACTGATTTCCAAGGACTCATCAGATATGTTTTAAGAGTTAAGACATATTGAACTGGACCGCTGTGAGATTTATTATTCTCCTAACAACTGTCAAATGAATAATAAATCCCATAACTTCTATTTACATGAACTCTTAATCCTAAGAGGATAATAGACTTGATCATGAAGTGTAGATTACTTTGATATATCAAGAGTGAGATCTAAAGACACGATCAAAACTTCAGTATGTTGGGCAGCCACATTTAGTATTGATAGAACATATATTCTCAAGATAGAATTCATAAACTCTTAATGGAAATATAAAATATTCCCTTGAGATAAATTTAATAGGTTCGGTTATTTAGAGAGTTATACCTAACCACTTTAGTAAGAAATTACTAAAGTATATATTTATGAAATTGGATTTCATAAATATATGATGAATAACTTAAAAGGATTAAACCGGGTATTCAAAGATTAAAATGTAATAATTCACAAAGTGACAGTCTACATTAATAATTTTGTATTACTACAAATATTTTATAAATGAGTTGCATATACAATAAAGCCTTAAAATATAATTTATTAATAAGACCTAGAGTGCAATTATATTTATATAGTGTTATTAAATATAATTAATGGAAATTTTAAACTTGTCAAGAATTAATAGTAAAGCCCAAGGCCCATTGGAGGTAAAGCCTTATTTGTTCCCTTTTAGTCCCACTCCAAGTCACATACTAAACCCAATTGGAAAGGCCCAAAAGGTTAGCCCAATTAGATAATCAGTTATAAGGAGAAAAACATACATAATTTTTTTAAGTACATGAAATGGTTTGTATGTGAGTGTTGAACATTCTCTAATTCTCTTTTGAACAAATTCATATAACTAATTGAGAGACCACACATCTTGGATATTAGTGGAATTGGAGTGAAGATGAAAAGTGTTCCCAAGTACTTCTAATTATTGTTTTGAAATTCACCACACCAAGGTACACTCTCTTATTCTTATATTCTGAAATTTACATAGTACATGTTATCAATTACAAATGAAGTAAATCCGTTAATTTTTCGCTGCATATATTTTGTATGCAATACAAACATGTATTTATCCAACAACATGCTATTAAGGTTTGAGTATCAAATTGATTAAGAAATTTATTTGGTTTATAAATTACATGTCCTGTTTTTATCCAAATCCAATTACTTTGTATTTTTGGTCTCTTTATTTTTATCAAGTCATACATGTAATTTACTTAGAAGTCACTAATTACTTTTAATTAATGAGCATGTCAATGTTTTATGTAAATTATTAATTGTTGATTTAAACTTTAAAGTCCACGGTTCTTTAAGCACATTGCAGTCCATGTTCTAATCCTTTGCACAAGTCACTCATGTGGTGTGTTAGTGTGTTACCAAAAACCCTAAGAGAGTCCTAAATAAATAGATATTTTTCTCATATTCAACAACAATCATCTCTCATGGAGAAATTATAAAGTTCTCATGGTGGACAAATGACATGGTCCACCATTCCACTAAAAGACTCTCACCTATTTAAAATTGCTGAGTTAGAAAATTTTTTTAAACAGAAACTGATTACTGACTCAGCAATTTTAAACAAATTGGAATCTTTTAGTAGAATGATGGACAAGTGACGTGGTCTACCAAAAGACTGTATATTTTCTCCTCATCAAGGAGCCCTAAAATAAATGAGAAATGATATGTCCACAACATTTTCACAATATTTTTACAATGATACTAGCCTCATCACACACGCTTCGCGCGTGCGATGAGACTTTTTTTTATTATTTTATTTTAGTGGTTCTATTTAGTATTTTGTAACAAAATAAAACTTTGTGTTTTTATTTTATATATATATTTTTTATTTTGAGAATCTAATTTGTAAGTGAATAAAACAATTTTGAAAATTAATAGGAGAACTTTCAAAAAATAAATAGATAAATAACAGGAGAGTGATCCTATTTTTTAGGTAATGTTTTAGTGGAAGTTAGAGTTGTATTTTTACCAGATTGTCCTTTAGTTTTTTCTCTACTTAAACATAGGGGTGTAAAGGCATTTTTTAACAAAAAAATAATAATAAGGAATCCAGATAGGAGAAATCTCTTAAATAATAGCATAGATAGATGTACTCATGTACCACTCTTTGTACCACTAATAAAAAATTGACACCTAGCTGCTTTGTTTTTATCTTTGTCTTTTTCTCTTCTCAACTAATAGGGCAAACGTAACTAACTTTAATGGAGGGAATAGGCAGACTAGCATTGTGAGGGGCAACTATGTAGTAAGTTAGGTAAGGTTTGAAAGAATAATGGAAAGCAGAATCTTGAGTTTTAGAAACTCGAGATCCATATTAAAACTCGAGTCCCCAAGACTCACTTTGCGAGTGTTTTGCTGGATGAGTTGGACTGAAAATGCCACATAGATCTCAAGTTTTAGAAACTCAAGTTCCTATAGTGGTGTTTTTAAGTCCTATAGTGACGTTTTAAGACCCTATAGCGGCATTTTCCTACTAAAAAAAAATTATATGATCACCTCATACTTCAGGGAGCCCTATAGTGGTCTTTTTAATTCCTATGGTGACGTTTTAAAGCCCTATAACGATGTTTTTTTGCAATTTATGGAACTCGAGTTTTTAAAACTCGATTTTCACGTAGATTTTTTTCTCATCCGCTTACAAATCGAGACTTAAAAACTCAAATTTTATCTTGAAACTCAAGTTTTAAACACTTAAAATGTTATTTTTTAGCATTGTTTTGAAAAGTGACAACAACTAAATTTTTTGATATTTATCTTTATTTGAAAGGGGCGTTACTTTAATGCCTCACGGTTACAATTCTGAAAATGAGGCACCCTCCTCCACCCGTCTCTACAAACTCTGAACTCTCCGTCTCTCTCTTTCTCTCAATCGCTGCTCCACCACGAAGGACGCCCTCTCCGATTTAATTAATGTGCGTACCCCGATGAATGAAGTCTCGGGTAAAGGTAATCCTTTGTCTTCCCAGGATTTTGAAGATTTGATGTGGTTAATGTCCCAATTTCTTCTCTTTTGTAGATTTTGGGGATTGCCTTATGTAACACATTAATAACTTCCTCTCCGTTGGGGTTCGGCCATGTGGGTGTTGACAATTTTTTTTACAATGCTTGGATCTTTTTGGAGGTAGATTGTGTCTTCTGCTTTTCTTTTCTTTTTTAATGATATTTTATTACTCAGATCCTAATTTGTTTCATTTTTGAAACTGACAATGATTAATAAAGCTTTAGTTGGTTGTTATCCTGATCCTATATAATCTTTTGGTTCTTTTTTGCATTGACACCAACCTCGTCTTTATCAATTCCCTTTTATTTCGTTTTCATTCTTATTAATTGTTTTCATTATTATTGGTCCAACACCATCACGATCATCTCTTCTTTTCTTTTCTTTTTGTGTGTGTGAGAAGAATCATCACGATTATCTTAGTGTGAAGTATGATCCCTCATTACATTATCACTGCCTTGTTGTGTTCTTCACAACGATAGAGAACTAACATTTACTCACTGTTTTGGTTGTTATGATATGGTGGGCAACAAGAATGAAATCTAAAAAGAATTTAACAAAAACTTAACTAAGGAACAAGTCAGGTGGTTATGTTTTGCTCAATTAGTGTGGTTGCTAGATTGTGTTTTATATGTTTGTTGAAATTCTTGAATGAGGTTAGGTAAAAACGATGAAGTTGCTAATTATTTGCCTGGTCATGATCATATATTTCTATGCTGCAATTCTCAAATCTGTTATACACGGCATTGGTACTTAAGTTTTAAGCTTTTCTTTTCAATGTTAAGCATTCATTCTTCTCTACAAACTTTGCTTCTAGCTATGTTTTAGCGTAGTATATTTCCCTTTAGAAACTAAGATGCTTCGTTGGAAAACTTTTGGTATAAAATATTTTTTCTTCCCCAATAATCAAATCTTGCTTTCTTTCACATTTGTTGTAGATATATGTCAAGCTAAGACCGGGTTATCAATATGTTAAATTTACTTTGAGGAGAACAACTTCACCCAAACTAGATAATGAATATGGCCGATCTATTGCTATGAGATTACATCAAGGCTGCTATGTGTGCACCAGATATTTACACAAGGGTTCAAGGGATAGTTGTTTGATTAAGTTGAAGGAAGATTATTGGTAAGGGCTTTCTAGTTTCATGTACCAGGCCCAAAAAAAAAATTTGTTGTCAGGGATACTTTTATACACAAAACTATTTAATGGTTTTATATTGTATTCCAAAAAAAAAAAAATCAAAATTACAATGCAAATAAATATTCATAATCCAATTTCATCCTACCATCTGCCCAAAAAATGTTTGTTATAAGATCATCAAGGTCAACTTGAATTGCATAAGAAAAATTAAGGGCTTTAGATTGCATTTTTTGTAGATATTCAAGTAGGCCACTTGTATCTCCAATTTTCATATCTTCTATTTGTCTTATATGCAAATAATTGTTATAATTCGCAGGAATGAAGCTAAGATTGTCAATTCCTCCTACCCGTCTAGCCATTAGACCTATAGTTGCTTTTGGTGCAATTCCAGAACTATCCATTAATTCAGCTTCAATAGCTTGAGCAAGAGCAATGGTCCTTTGAGATTTAAGGAAAATGCGCTTACGAGAAGTTAATGCACGTGAACGGTTTGCCACAAATTTGACAACACAATAATTTTTTAGTAGATCTTCAACTAATTTTCATCTCTCCAAACAATCACATCTTGTTTCTAGATGATGGACTTTCGGCCATACCTAACAAAAGTCCATTTTCTTTCAAACCAAAAGGAGACTCAATCCCTAAATCCAAATCCCCAAACTAAAAATAAAAATAAAAGAAAGAAAAAAAGAAAACAGAAACTAGAAAAAAAAAAAAAAAAACAAAAACAAAAACAAAAAGAGGAGAGAGGGGAGAGGAGCGGCAGCTATCGTTGGTGGTGGTGTCATCGTAAATTGGCACTATCAGTGGTGGTTCCAACGAAAGTCTCGACCTTGGCTGAGATTTTGCCTTTAGAGTGAGATAGGGTTGGGCTTGGGGTTTGAGCTCTTGGAGCTCGGCCATGGTGTTTTGGGTTTGGGTTTGAGCGAGCTTAGGAGAAAGAAAGATTTAAGCGAGACCGAGAGTGAGAACAATCTCATGGTGGTGTCAGGTGGTGGCTTGCGGTGAAGCCATGTAAGCTTGGCTGAGAGAGAGAGAGAATACTCTGCTCTAGCCATTTGTTTGCCGACCTACCGGTTGGCTTATTAGGAAATCTTGGGCTAGGTCAAACCCAGCCAGGCCCATCGATTCCAATAGCCTCATCCGAAACCTCAAGCCCTAACAATTTATACTTAGCTTAAGCCCAATATGAAAATTCAAGATCAGCCCACACCACCAATAATCAACAAGCCCAATCTGAATTTCTTTGGCCCAATAACTCCTTCCACGCAGCCCACTCACATTCAAACAAAGACCCACTCACTCTGACTATAATAAGCCCAAACCTTGGACCTGCCAACAGGCGTGTGCGCGCACACACACACAAAAAATTAATTAATTAATTACAAAGTGACCTCAAAACTTTATCAAATTACATTTTGAGCCCTCCACTTTCATGAAATTACAAAATGGCCCATAAAACTTCCAAAATTGCACAAAGGCCCTTGAGGTCACCAAAATGTTTTTTTTCCTTGTTTTGCCAAAATAAAAATATTTCTTCAATATCAATAATTTGTCAAATGACATTGTTTTCATTTTTTCTAGAAATTAAATCATTGTGTTCATTTTTTCTTTGTCTTTTTGCGTGAGATAAAATAGTTTGCAAAAAGAATTTGCAAAAATTGCATTTGGCATATGCTATGTTATGCTATCTGTGAAGTAAGTTTTACTTATTTTCTTATGCAATTTACCTGTCTAATAAATGCCAATCGATCACATGTTTAGCCATGTCTTTGTTATCTTGTTTTATAAAATAAATTGTTCACATGTCCATGCATACATATATCATCCTAGAATAGATCATACATGTCATGCATTCACATGTCACCTTAGGATAGAATATACATGTCATGCATTCACATAGCATCCTAGGATAGACTGAATCTTTGCATTATTGCATATGTACATGCATATCATTCTCTTTCAAAACCAAATGTCAAGTATTTTTGTTAGTCTTAAAATGGTGAAATTTAATATTAAACTTGAAATGAGGTATTATCCTTTTGGATAAGCATTATCGGGTGCTTAATACCTTCCCCACACATAATCGAACTTTCGAATTTATAATTTTTAGTTTAAGGTTTTCTTTTATTTTCTAGTTTAGCTTAAGAGCCTTAGGGTTTTCTTAATTAATTTAGGAAATAAAATTGATTAGAATTAGGTGAGCAATAACACCTTAAAATCTCAATGGTTGGTGGAAACTTCTTAAAATGAATATTGCTGTAAATATTTACCCTCACATATCTCCATAGTATTGCACTCGTGGACATACTTTTTGCATCTTATACACTAAACAGGCATCGCTGGGTGAAAAACCCTGAACGGGTTGGGGTACAATGTCGAATGTGGGCTGAAATCCGAATATGGCACCTCCTTTTCACAAGCTTCAAATCAGTTCTTTCGCATGAATTACAAGCAAGGAAAACAATCTCGTCCCGGACAATTTCAGAATCGTTGACAACGAGATGATCAGCGTCATCCACCTTCCTTCAATACAACACAATACTCTGCTCCGACACACACATCTTCAGTCAATACAAGTGCTCGAATAAAGTGCCAAATCCATAGATGGAGAATGGATTGTTATCCATTTCCAAGTTTGACTCATAATAATTAATTGTTGAAGTTTTACCTTGGGTTTGTAAGTTAAGGATCTTCAAACCGGGACAATATTGGTGAAGGGACCATTCGAGGGTGATCTGCACTCTCTACCAATTCACAAGCTTCCTTCAATAAGAACCAACATGGCTTTATTTGTCACTCGGGCATCTATGCAGGTTTGGCATAGACAATTGGGACATCCTTCTACTATAACTCTCAATTTACTTCCCACGCAGTGACAAGTTGAATTTTTTGTGAGTCTTTTCAGTTAGCTAAAAGTCATAAATTGCCATTTAATCGTTCAAAACTTAAATCTTTTGTCTGGGCAAAATTTGCCAAACAGTGCAATTTTTGAAATTTTTAAGCCAGATAGCACACGTTCAAACTTATTTAGTTAGCTAGACTGTTTTTGAAAGTCGAGTTTAGCAAACTTGACTTTTTGGCTGGAAAACAAATACTGTAGTAGCGTTTTTTTGTGCCTATAGCAGCGTTTATAGAAAACGCCACTATAGGGGACCTATAGTGGCGTTTGTAGTGTTCGTTTTCTAGCCCAAAGTCGAGTTTGCCAAACTCGACTTTCAAAAACAATCTAACTAACTAAATAAGTTTGAACGTGTACTATCCGGCTTAAAAATTTTGAAAATTGCATTGTTTGGAAAATTTTGCCCTTTCTACTTTGAACATTATACATTGTGATATATGGGGACCTACTCCAGTTGCTTATTTTGGCGGTTTTCGACATTTTATCTTTTGTGGATGATTATAGTCGTTTTACTTGGATATATCCTTTGAGGCTTTAATCTGATGCATTGGCTTCCTTTCAACACTTTAAGCATATGGCAAAAAATATGTTCTCTGTGACTACTAAACAATTTCAAAGTGATGGTGCTCTTGAATTAACTCAAGGTTCCTTTAAAATTTTTCTGGATGAATCTGGCATTATTTGTAGGATTTCTTGTCCTTATATGCTAGAACAAAATGGAGCAGTTGAATGAAAACATCGATAATGAGGAGAAAAATCACCCTCGTTCAAAAGAAGAGAAAGCTAGTATCGTTCATGTGACAAACGACTACAACATACATTAAATGAGTTCCCCATAAATGACGCGAGTAATGGTTAATGCGCCAGACAGGAAAAAACTTAATTGACGGGCCAACAGGCAGAAGACCATTAATGTCTATTACACCTCCACATTCATTACTAATGAATGATTAAGATTGTCCATCTCTCGACAGACAAATTAACCGCTATTCAATGCAAGGTGTAACGTACGGACATCAATGACAAACGAAGCCATAAAAGACATTAATGTGTTCATGTTTCTCCATCTCATATCTTATTGTAGGTTCGTCACTAGACGAAGCCAACAACTTTGTCCATTTGTATTGACAAGCCAGAGAAGAACAACACTAACAAGTTCGTCTCTGGATGAAACCAACTCTTTTGTCCATCTATATTGACGAGGAGTTCATACTGACGATTTTTTGCATCATTAATCGACATATTATAGAGATGGGACTTATACTATTATTTGGGGCAGCAGTGCCTAAACAATATTATAAAACCCACCTCACTTAAATTTAATTTAATTACTTATAGAGTGAAATTGATGAATTATTTGATTTGTTTTTAAGGTGTTATTATTTAATTTTATGATCAATATAGAAAAAATAAATAAAATAAAAGAAATGCAAACGAGTGCCCTTAGGGTACTAGTTAATAATCCATTTAAAGAAAGTTTTTTTATGGAAAATGAAAAAAAAAAAATTTTGACAGCTTTTTTCATTTTCTATAAAAGTGGTATCAAAACTTTCCTAAAATGAATTATTAACCAATGCCCTGAAGGCTCTCGTTAACATTTCTCATAAAATAGATAGATTGGTGCACGAGATAGTTGATTTGAAAGACACGGTCCAATTATAAATTGATTGCAGAGATATTATTATTTATTTGGAGTTAAATGTAAGGCTTACAAGTATTGTGGGCTTCTTGGGAACCAAGTAAATAATATATAGGGGCTATATGCTCTAACCAAAGCCAAATAAGTAAATAAAAAGATGTTGATGTTTAACGCATAAAAGCTTATGAGTAGAGAATTAGGGTTTCTCTACATTGAAAAGAATAGAAGGTCGTGGCACTACTAGAGGCAGGCAGCAAGTTTGTATTGTACTAAGCTAAACTTCTATCTGTACATGTTTTGTTGAAAATCATTAGATGCATATATGACTTAGGAGCCTTTGACTCATAATATAATAAAGTAAGAATGTTTCCAAATGGTCAACTAAATAGTCTACAACCTTTGCAACACAAGGTTAAGTGTTGGCCTTCAGCCTTATTGTGGTGTGGTGCAGTGTTATTATCTGCTCTTTAGAGCCAGTACTATTGTTTGCTCTTTAGGGCCAATGTTGCCTCTCTGAGCTTATTGTTATTGTTTCTCATAGGAATCACTCACCAAGTGTTTTGCAGTTTATGTCTTGTCTGACTAATGTTTTCCATATCAAACTAATGTTTTATTGTTGTAGGCCTTTATAAGTGGAAATTTTTTAATTACTATATTATATTGTTTCCATCTATTTAGTATATTTTAGCCAACTAAAGTGTTTATTTACTGATTTCAGTATTATAGTTAAATGTTTCCTTTCTAACAGTTTTACATAATATATTATTTTTAAAACTATATGTAAATGTTTTGTAAAGATTAAATTTTCGTAAATAATACTATTATTTTGTTTTGAGAAACATTCTTATGTTATGTAGTCTCTTATTGGGCTTTTAGCTCACTCTCCTTTCTCCACCCTTTCAGAATAGAGTAGTGGAATCTCTTTAATTGGTGGATGATCATTGGAGCCATAGATTGAAGACATCATTTGTAGCTATGTTAGTTACTTGACTATGTTATTATGTTTTCTTAGGATGGTGAACCTAGTCTTTCGTGAAACTATATAAGATTGTAATTGTAGATCTTATTGTTAAAGTTTTAGTGAAAGAAAAAAAGAAAACAGAAACTAGAAAAAAAAAAAAAAAACAAAAACAAAAACAAAAAGAGGAGAGAGGGGAGAGGAGCGGCAGCTATCGTTGGTGGTGGTGTCATCGTAAATTGGCACTATCAGTGGTGGTTCCAACGAAAGTCTCGACCTTGGCTGAGATTTTGCCTTTAGAGTGAGATAGGGTTGGGCTTGGGGTTTGAGCTCTTGGAGCTCGGCCATGGTGTTTTGGGTTTGGGTTTGAGCGAGCTTAGGAGAAAGAAAGATTTAAGCGAGACCGAGAGTGAGAACAATCTCATGGTGGTGTCAGGTGGTGGCTTGCGGTGAAGCCATGTAAGCTTGGCTGAGAGAGAGAGAGAATACTCTGCTCTAGCCATTTGTTTGCCGACCTACCGGTTGGCTTATTAGGAAATCTTGGGCTAGGTCAAACCCAGCCAGGCCCATCGATTCCAATAGCCTCATCCGAAACCTCAAGCCCTAACAATTTATACTTAGCTTAAGCCCAATATGAAAATTCAAGATCAGCCCACACCACCAATAATCAACAAGCCCAATCTGAATTTCTTTGGCCCAATAACTCCTTCCACGCAGCCCACTCACATTCAAACAAAGACCCACTCACTCTGACTATAATAAGCCCAAACCTTGGACCTGCCAACAGGCGTGTGCGCGCACACACACACAAAAAATTAATTAATTAATTACAAAGTGACCTCAAAACTTTATCAAATTACATTTTGAGCCCTCCACTTTCATGAAATTACAAAATGGCCCATAAAACTTCCAAAATTGCACAAAGGCCCTTGAGGTCACCAAAATGTTTTTTTTCCTTGTTTTGCCAAAATAAAAATATTTCTTCAATATCAATAATTTGTCAAATGACATTGTTTTCATTTTTTCTAGAAATTAAATCATTGTGTTCATTTTTTCTTTGTCTTTTTGCGTGAGATAAAATAGTTTGCAAAAAGAATTTGCAAAAATTGCATTTGGCATATGCTATGTTATGCTATCTGTGAAGTAAGTTTTACTTATTTTCTTATGCAATTTACCTGTCTAATAAATGCCAATCGATCACATGTTTAGCCATGTCTTTGTTATCTTGTTTTATAAAATAAATTGTTCACATGTCCATGCATACATATATCATCCTAGAATAGATCATACATGTCATGCATTCACATGTCACCTTAGGATAGAATATACATGTCATGCATTCACATAGCATCCTAGGATAGACTGAATCTTTGCATTATTGCATATGTACATGCATATCATTCTCTTTCAAAACCAAATGTCAAGTATTTTTGTTAGTCTTAAAATGGTGAAATTTAATATTAAACTTGAAATGAGGTATTATCCTTTTGGATAAGCATTATCGGGTGCTTAATACCTTCCCCACACATAATCGAACTTTCGAATTTATAATTTTTAGTTTAAGGTTTTCTTTTATTTTCTAGTTTAGCTTAAGAGCCTTAGGGTTTTCTTAATTAATTTAGGAAATAAAATTGATTAGAATTAGGTGAGCAATAACACCTTAAAATCTCAATGGTTGGTGGAAACTTCTTAAAATGAATATTGCTGTAAATATTTACCCTCACATATCTCCATAGTATTGCACTCGTGGACATACTTTTTGCATCTTATACACTAAACAGGCATCGCTGGGTGAAAAACCCTGAACGGGTTGGGGTACAATGTCGAATGTGGGCTGAAATCCGAATATGGCACCTCCTTTTCACAAGCTTCAAATCAGTTCTTTCGCATGAATTACAAGCAAGGAAAACAATCTCGTCCCGGACAATTTCAGAATCGTTGACAACGAGATGATCAGCGTCATCCACCTTCCTTCAATACAACACAATACTATGCTCCGACACACACATCTTCAGTCAATACAAGTGCTCGAATAAAGTGCCAAATCCATAGATGGAGAATGGATTGTTATCCATTTCCAAGTTTGACTCATAATAATTAATTGTTGAAGTTTTACCTTGGGTTTGTAAGTTAAGGATCCTCAAACCGGGACAATATTGGTGAAGGGACCATTCGAGGGTGATCTGCACTCTCTACCAATTCACAAGCTTCCTTCAATAAGAACCAACGTGGCTTTATTTGTCACTCGGGCATCTATGCAGGTTTGGCATAGACGATTGGGACATCCTTCTACCATAACTCTCAATTTACTTCCCACGCAGTGACAAGTTGAATTTTTTGTGAGTCTTTTCAGTTAGCTAAAAGTCATAAATTGCCATTTAATCGTTCAAAACTTAAATCTTTTGTCTGGGCAAAATTTGCCAAACAGTGCAATTTTTGAAATTTTTAAGCCGGATAGCACACGTTCAAACTTATTTAGTTAGCTAGACTGTTTTTAAAAGTTGAGTTTAGCAAACTTGACTTTTTGGCTGGAAAACAAACACTGTAGTAGCGTTTTTTTTTTTTGTGCCTATAGCAGCGTTTATAGAAAACGCCACTATAGGGTACCTATAGTGGCGTTTGTAGTGTTCGTTTTCCAACCCAAAGTCGAGTTTGCCAAACTCGACTTTCAAAAACAGTCTAACTAACTAAATAAGTTTGAACGTGTACTATCCAGCTTAAAAATTTTGAAAATTGCATTGTTTGGAAAATTTTGCCCTTTTGTCTACTTTGAACATTATACATTGTGATATATGGTGACCTACTCCAGTTGCTTATTTTGGCAGTTTTCGACATTTTATCTTTTGTGGATGATTATAGTCGTTTTACTTGGATATATCCTTTGAGGCTTTAATTTGATGCATTGGCTTCCTTTCAACACTTTAAGCATATGGCAAAAAATATGTTCTCTGTGACTACTAAACAATTTCAAAGTGATGGTGCTCTTGAATTAACTCAAGGTTCCTTTAAAATTTTTCTGGACGAATCTAGCATTATTTGTAGGATTTCTTGTCCTTATATGCTAGAACAAAATGGAGCAGTTGAATGAAAACATCGATAATGACGAGAAAAATCACCCTCGTTCAAAAGAAGAGAAAGCTAGTATCGTTCATGTGACAAACGACTACAATATACATTAAATGAGTTCCCCATAAATGACGTGAGTAATGGTTAATGTGCCAAACAGGAAAAAACTTAATTGACGGGCCAACAGGCAGAAGACCATTAATGTCTATTACGCCTCCGCATTCATTACTAATGAATGATTAAGATTGTCTATCTCTCGACAGACAAATTAACCGCTATTCAATGCAAGGCGTAACGTACGGACATCAATGACGAACGAAGCCATAAAAGACATTAAATGCATAAGACAGCTAAGGAGTAACGTACAAGCACCAACGGAAGAATAGCTATTGGCAAACAATAAAAGCTAGCCATTAATACCAACAGCTCCATACATGAATGCAAGATATTCATTCAAACAATGAAGACAAGGGCTATAAAAACCCACACAAACCAAAGGCAAAGGTACACACAACTCTCACCCCAAAAACTATTCTTAAGCTGAATTCTTTTGCAATATACTTCAATTGAATCTCATTCTAAATTAATCATCGGATGGTGTTTGGCAAACACCACACCAATGTGTTCATGTTTCTCCATCTCATATCTTATTGTAGGTTCGTCACTAGACGAAGCCAACAACTTCGTCCATTTGTATTGACAAGCCAGAGAAGAACAACACTAACAAGTTCGTCTCTGGACGAAACCAACTCTTTTGTCCATCTATATTGATGAGGAGTTCATACTGACGATTTTTTGCATCATTAATCGACATATTATAGAGATGGGACTTATACTATTATTTGGGGCAGCAGTGCCTAAACAATATTATAAAACCCACCTCACTTAAATTTAATTTAATTACTTATAGAGTGAAATTGATGAATTATTTGATTTGTTTTTAAGGTGTTATTATTTAATTTTATGATCAATATAGAAAAAATAAATAAAATAAAAGAAATGCAAACGAGTGCCCTTAGGGTACTAGTTAATAATCCATTTATAGAAAGTTTTTTTATGGAAAATGAAAAAAAAAAAAATTTTGACAGCTTTTTTCATTTTCCATAAAAGTGGTATCAAAACTTTTCTAAAATGAATTATTAACCAATGCCCTGAAAGCTCTCGTTAACATTTCTCATAAAATAGATAGATTGATGCACGAGATAGTTGATTTGAAAGACACGGTCCAATTATAAATTGATTACAGAGATATCATTATTATTTATTTGGAGTTAAATGTAAGGCTTACAAGTATTGTGGGCTTCTTGGGAACCAAGTAAATAATATATAGGGGCTATATGCTCTAACCAAAGCCAAATAAGTAAATAAAAAGATGTTGATGTTTAACGCATAAAAGCTTATGAGTAGAGAATTAGGGTTTCTCTACATTGAAAAGAATAGAAGGTCGTGGCACTACTAGAGGCAGGCAGCAAGTTTGTATTGTACTAAGCTAAACTTCTATCTGTACATGTTTTGTTGAAAATCATTAGATGCATATATGACTTAGGAGCCTTTGACTCATAATATAATAAAGTAAGAATGTTTCCAAATGGTCAACTAAATAGTCTACAACCTTTGCCAACACAAGGTTAAGTGTTGGCCTTCAGCCTTATTGTGGTGTGGTGCAGTGTTATTATCTGCTCTTTAGAGCTAGTACTATTGTTTGCTCTTTGGGGCCAATGTTGCCTCTCTGAGCTTATTGTTATTGTTTCTCATAGGAATCACTCACCAAGTGTTTTGCAGTTTATGTCTTGTCTGACTAATGTTTTCCATATCAAACTAATGTTTTATTGTTGTAGGCCTTTATAAGTGGAAATTTTTTAATTACTATATTATATTGTTTCCATCTATTTAGTATATTTTAGCCAACTAAAGTGTTTATTTACTGATTTCAGTATTATAGTTAAATGTTTCCTTTCTAACAGTTTTACATAATATATTATTTTTAAAACTATATGTAAATGTTTTGTAAAGATTAAATTTTCGTAAATAATACTATTATTTTGTTTTGAGAAACATTCTTATGTTATGTAGTCTCTTATTGGGCTTTTAGCTCACTCTCCTTTCTCCACCCTTTCAGAATAGAGTAGTGGAATCTCTTTAATTGGTGGATGATCATTGGAGCCATAGATTGAAGACATCATTTGTAGCTATGTTAGTTACTTGACTATGTTATTATGTTTTCTTAGGATGGTGAACCTAGTCTTTCGTGAAACTATATAAGATTGTAATTGTAGATCTTATTGTTAAAGTTTTAGTTTTTATGTACTTTATTAGAAAGACATGATGGTTTGATTTCTTATTTGTGGATATTTAACCACGCGTAATTTATTATTTGAATTTTAGTATATATCACTACAAGGAAAAAGGCTTATTGCAATGAAAAAAATAATTTGTTGCCCACCATTGCAATAAAGTATGTGGCAATAGACTATTGCAACAAAAATTTCGTTGCAATAGAGTTTTGTTGCAATAAATTCTTACCTCCAAATTAGCTACTCAATTATTTTTTGCTTCTATTTTCCTTTTAAGATTTTCTATATCACTATTTAATTCATCACATACACGTTGAACACCAATTGGAGGCTTCGCCTTGTATCCTCGCCCATGAACATAGTTTGGCTTAAGACCAGCAATGGATTGGAATATTTGATCATGCTCATTACCAAACAAAAGCCTTCCTTCTTCAACATCTGCCCTAGCGATCTTCTCTTTAACTTCATCCTTATATTGTGTATATATATATACACACACACATAAATTCCCTTTGACTTAGTATCAATCCATTCACCTTTGGGACAATATGTCATCACCAACTGTTCAAGATCATCAGGCTCCTCTTGAGTTTTTGAATTGTGCTGAAATATAAAAGAAACACAACCATATTATTATTGGTCAACTATAACTACAACATTATAAAATGGATATTCCATACTATCAGATTTTAAATTTTCTTTCTAATCATCTAAAAGGAAAAAAACTTACATTTTCATAACTGACTTGTCCAAATGATTTACTACCAACACGATAATTTTCTTTCTAATCATCTAAAAGGAAAAAACTTACATTTTCATAACTGACTTGTCCAAATGATTTACTACCAACACGATGATTGCGCACTTGCTTACTCCGATTCGCTGAATATTTATCACTTATTTTCTGAAATAAAAATAATACAGCATAGATTAACATATTGTTTAAAACACATTCATTTGATAATTAGACAAAAGTCTTCTTCTTTTGCCACAAAATCATCTGATCCAAAGTATTCACACATTTCTTCCTAATCAACAATGCTAAGCTCCTTGGGCTTATTTTGAAGTAATGCCTCATTGTCATCCATTGCATATGCTTTGTATGTTGCTGAAAGAGTAGCCCGCCAACCCCTATACCTCTCTTGGGCAATTTTATAAATCTTCTCCCGAGTAAAAACATTATCATCTAGTCTCCATCGATTCTAAAAACATTTGAATTATATTATGTGCATAAACCTTATACAAATTAAAAATATGTATTAAAAGACTTGTTAACTTGTAGAGTCTATACATACAAAAACTTTATCTCTTATGGAATTTTTCTTCTCATATGGTATATCCGACCACTTTTTTGCACCAACGAGGCAATGTTGTCTCGTTTGAAACACCACTTCATCTATAAAAGAACAACAACGAATGCTAATAGCTCCACCATACTTTTGGGAAAAAGTAATCTCCAACTTGCCATCTTTACTCTCACTAGCTTTCTTTGCCACCTTTAGTCCTTTTATAGGTCCTCGACCCCTTTGGGGGCTGGTGTAGAATCTAAACATTAACCAAAATTTTGAAAATGAAGTATAGAGATGAAGAGAAACTAGGGAAAGTAACTCAATACAATAATGAGAAAATGAAACTCTAATTAACACATGCTATGATAATATTTTTTGAAAGTTATTGTGTATATAAATGATATTACCTGATGGCTCGAGACATGGACGATGAGCATGTGAAGGAAATGGTAGTGCAGATGATTCCCCTAATGGCTTAGATTGTAAATGGGATAAAAGTATGTTAGACAGTGGTGGCATCTTTGGTAATGGCATAGATGATACCATCTTCATACACCGTTGAGATGATGGAGCCATCTAAAATGTAGACACCTGAAATTAAACATTTACAACCATCCAAGTGATAGGGAAGAAAACAAAGACATACACAACAACTAAAGTAATCAAATTATTATAAAAAGTCATCATTTTTTACATTTCCTTGATAATATGCAAATATTACAAGAAGTTATAAGCATTTTTTTAAAAGAAAGTATAATAACTAGAATACTTAAATAATTACAAAAAGTATTCATCATCTTCATCATCATCATCTTCATCATCAGCATCATCCTAACGATCGATACCTCGTAGCGTCAACCATCCATCGCGGCGACGCTCATGCCCCTTAAGGTGGCTCTTCGAGCTCGGGTGCTATGAAATAAGGGTAGAACCTGTGTGACTTGAATGAGTCAATTTCAATATTACCAAAGGTAAGTGAAGTCGCCACCAATCATTTGGTTTTTATTAAGGTGTGATTGGTCACTTGACTTTATTTGATTTTATTACCAATTCTAGGCTAAGAAAAATGTCATTTTTCCTAATCTAACATGGACAGGTAAAAAATCTTGATTCTTGAGTTCGGAAATCTGGTTACGCATGGGGAAAGTGTTAGGCATCCCACAATGCCTGTCCGACGACAATTCTTTGTTTTGGTAAAATCTTAATTTTCGAACATTGGCAGTTAAAAACAAGCTATTGGCATTAGCCTTCTAGGCCTTACAAGAATTAGGCTTTGAGATTTGATTTTGGAGAGGATGTGGTCTCAATCAATGCTTTGCTAGCATATTTGGAATTGTTGCCAAATTTTCATGACGAACATTCGGTAGCATTTCGCCTTATTTTCGTGGTAGAAATCCAGTAGCATTTCGCCTCTAATGCATCATAGCACACAAAACACTATTTTCACCAAGCTTTCACTGTGAGAATACGACAACGAAGATGCCCCATTTTCACAGTGAAAATCTGGCAAAGTTTCGCGTTTAGTGCGCTATGGCTCACCGGCAGGGTTTTGTGCCTTTGTATACGGTGTGCTTCGACATGTTCATACTCAGGTGAGCTGAAGCCCACCAAAGCATCAAACATATTGATGTGTGTAGCATATGTGGGGAAACCAATGTCACTAGCTAACACAGATTAAAACAATCATACCGCGACGATTATGCACACAATATGGCATGAATATGTACCTAAGGCAGTCGCCTTGAATGCATACTCACACCACCAGGTCAAGAGCACCCACAATTATGAGAGGGTTGCTCTCCTAATCATAAGAGTATATCATACAAATTGTACGATCACCCATAAACAAGCAGATGTATATATACATACATCATACACAATGCAAGCACACAGAGTAAGAAGATAAATCAAACATTGCCAACGTTCCAAGGGTATGGCCCAGCAAGGTACAGGAAAGATAAAACAAACATTGTCATATCCAAGGAACGGGGTCCAAGCAAGGTACAGGAAAGAATAGCCTAGTCTAGATACATTATTCTAAAGAAAAAAGCTAGGAGAGAGAAAGAAACCACTCGAGGAGGCTAAGCCTCCTAATCTAATGAACATTGCCATTTTTAGGCTTGTATCTTCTAGCTTGCATTTGCCCTTTTGGCTTGTGTCTTGGAAGTTGTACCCTCGCTCCAAGCGTGTACATGCAACAATAAAGAGAACAAAGCTAGCAGACAAGCAAGAGAAAGCAAAGGAACAACATAGAAGGGCAAACAAGCATACTATCAAATAGACATGTTATCAAGCAAAAGAGGGTGTCCCAAAAGGACAAATGTGGGTTTGGATTGGGGTCCATGGTTCCATTATATTGGAGTATAGATGACATGCGTGCCATTAAGCAAAGTTCCTAAAAGGGACTCGGGATCTTATGTGCAAAGACGGGTATGAACCCACATGATATTAGGTGTAGGAACTGAGCTTGATGACATAAACAAGCACACAAGGACATATGCATAAGCATACAAACAAAGAATGCAAAGATGCAAAGAAAGCCAAACAAGATGACACAAAGCACACAAAGGAAACACAAAGGAATCAAAGCATGTTATCACACAAAGGGGAAGGATAAACATGTTATAAGGCACATAGAAGGGCTAACACAAGAAACCTTAACATGCAAAGCTAGCAAAGGGGAGAAATGTAAGCAGCAAGCAAACCAAAAAACGCAAAGATGTGTCCTCACAAACATGGTTGCATCCAAACAAGCTACCAAAAGGAGATGGATGCGACCAAACAAAAGCAGGAGGCCCCAAAGACCAATAAGCAACCAATCCATAAAGGGAAAAACAAACAAGAAGCATGGCAAGGATGCAAGATATGAGATCTAACCATTCAAGCATGGATCTAAGGCATAATCACATGGCAAAGCAAACACATGCATAAAGGAACTAATCCAAATCCTTTGTTGTTGGCCTAGGTTTTTGGATATGGGCCTAAACCACAAGATCTAGATCTACATCCTTCCCCATAGCCAAAGCACAAGAAAGAGGCATAAACAGGATAAAAAGCTATAAATCACTAGACATGGCATACAAACATGTAGATCTAAACATAAACATGGCAAAAGGCACATAAACTTGGTAGATCTAAGTATAAACAAGGCAAATAAACACATGAAAAGGTAGATCTAAGCATAAACAAGAAAATAGGCATATCCTAGCCCAAGAAGGCTAGGCCAACAATATCAAAGTAATAAAACATGTTATAAAACAAATAGACATGCTAAGAAAGCTATAAATATGCTAGAAAGCTATAAAAAGCAAGAGAAAGCAAGATAAATGCTAGGAAATCAAATGGGTGTAGATAGTGGCTAAAAAGCTATATCTACACTCCTAAACCTTAAATCCAAGTTTCTAAAACCAATGAGAGGAAGATGTGAGCAAGAACACTACCTCTTGATTGTTGGAGAAAAGCAAAAAATCAAAGGTTTTTGTATGTGTTTTTGGAGAGAATTAGTGAGAAAGAAAGAGAATATGCCTAGAAAATCTTCAAAAATGCCCAAAATTCCTTTTTTTTTTTTTTTTTGGTTTTGGGGGTCAGGGGGTATTTATAGTCAAATCGTGACTCTTCAACTACTGGAGGCCCCAAAAGGGTTGCCAGCCAGCTTCGGGGATCCTTTAGGGTGCACCGGGGCTGATGTTGACATTAGCAATCTTGTCATTTCCCTTGTTCAACTTCGGACGCATATTCGAAGGCCTTTTCAAACTCTTATTAAGCTAATCTTGGTGTTCTTCAAAAGGTCTAGATGTCTAGTCTCCAGAACACTAAAGAAAATGAAATTACAATGGTCAGATCAAAAGTTATAACCTCGGGAAGTGAGCTAATGTGCCTGACACGATTTTCAAGATATCTCAATCGTTTTAACTCCGATTTTGACCAATGAATAGTCGTTGGAAAGGAAATTCAATAATCTTCACAATGTTACTGATTTCAATATGTTCTGATGATCAGATCAAAATTATGGTTTCTAGGGCCCTTGGGAGTTAACTTTAGGTCAAACTTGGTCAAATGTAGTTAAATGTGACAAAAGTTTTTGAATAGCTCAGATTTGACATAAGAACATGAAAAAAGTGATTTTTTAGTGATTTTGACCAACTTTGACCTTTGATCAACCTAGGGTTAACTAGGGGAATCTTGGTCATTTTGACTTAAAAGTGTATTTTAAGGGCTCTGATGCTCGAATGGGTTGTATGATGTCAATCTAGATGTTCCCATATTCCCCTAGTGAAAAGTTGACAATTTTGTAATTTTAGGGGTCTCGCACGCAAATCGAAATAGACAAAATACGATATCTACACTCACTATCTTCATTAATGTATGGGTCATCTTCTTCAATATTATTATCATTGTCTTCAAAAACACTATCATCATCCAAGTTAATATGCTTAACAACATCTACATCTATAGTCAATCCTTCCATATCACGTCTACACCATCTAATCATATCTTAAGAATCATTGTTGCCACCCACATCATGTTAAGTGATTGGGATCTCATTCAGTTGATATAAAGTACTTCCTCCACAGAGCATATAGAAAATCTTATCTATGGCTATGTCACATATTTTATTTTCACCATACAATGCTATACCCATACCATCTATCTCATAGGCATTTTAGGCCCTAAAAATTCCCTTTTAATTTGGGACTTGTAAATATCAAAAAGCGATGATTCCCCAAAAAACGAGGAACTTAAACATTTAAAATCAAGGATGAATTTCAAAATTTGGCTCCTTTTTGCGGCTTGGGAGATGACTAGTTGGACTAACATTGTAGTGATTCTCACCTTCTCAAAATAGGCAATCATACTTCTTCCAATTAATTTACAAATTGACAGAGAAAATAAAAATCACATCAAAATTAAGACCTCCAACAAAAAAAGTTGCCACAAATAGTATATTTTCTTCAAGGATCTTCTAGGTTTATATAATTGATGAACACATGAGCATGCATTTGGAATATGAACATGCATTGATGTATAGGTGTTGTAATGTAGTGAGGTAAGTGAAGGTAAGTCGTGCATTATAACATGGACATGCATATGTGATGACAAATATATACTTTATGAACATGATATGGTTGATGATGGTTGGTGCCATGTATGCTTGATGTCTTGTTCATGTTATTGCTTTGTGCTGATGTACTTGTTGCCCTTGTGGTATGTAATGCTATATGATGCGTTAATCCAGGAGATAAAGCATGAAATGCTTAGATGAATGTTAGGACATGAATGAGTTTACCATGATGATGTGATGAGATGATGAGATGTCATCCCTAGAGGTATATTAGGATGTGATGAGATGTTTGCTGTGCCATGATTAGATGAATGCTAGTGTAAGTATGCTACATGTATGCGAACGTAGGATTAATGTGTGTGTGTGTGTAGGGCTTACAACTCGTGCCCCCGTTCTCCGATGATGATGTCACAAGAAGGGCCTATGACTAGTCTAGGGCCTACCAAAGGAAACTCTTTAACTTGACAGATGTTTTGGCAAACAAAATCCTTGCAAAAAATCACACGCATGCCTGTAAGGGTATCATACTTGCACACACATGCATAGGCATGCATACCATGGTCACGCAAGTAGTGTTTGTAGGCGAAAAATACACTTTTGGTCCCTACATTTTGGGTCAATTCTCATTTTGGACCCTAATTTATTTTGTGTCTACTCCAATCTCTGAAAATAGAAAATCATTTCCGTTTTGGTCCTTGCCATCAATCCACTAATAGAAATGTCTTAAATGGAAAACGGAGTGCATAAGTGGCATGTTAGATGCTGACGTGGCTAATAAAATAATATTAAATAATGACACATCATCATTTTAAATATTAAAAAAAGCCACATCATTATTTTTTCTTTTCTTTAATTATTTTTAAATAAAATAAAATTTTAGTCTATTTAATTATTTAAACAATAATTAAATAATTAAAATAAAATTTTCTTTCATTATTTTTTCTTTTCATGTTCTTTTCATCATTTTATTTTTCATTATTTTGCTAGAAGATCATGTCTATTTACGTTTTTTTGTGTTCTTCCCATATCTATTCATGTTCTTTCTCACTTTCCCAAAATTGTTCATTTTCTTCCTCAAATAACTGGTTGCCTAGAAAATTTAAAAATCAATATTTTCTTAGCAACCAAACATGCAAAACATGCATAGCAATCTTCAAAGTGAGACCAAAACCCAACAATCACCAAAATACCAAAACATCTCTACCGGACCCAACCAGCCAAACACCAAACATCAAAACTCAACTCATATCAAAAATAATATTTTCTTGGCAACCAAACACGACAATGAACCTAGAAAATCCAGCACCTTCTCAACCTTCGAATCCCACCAATGGACCTAGAAAATCCAGATCTACCCACCATTGCCAATCTAACTTTCTAGATCTACTCTCCACCTCTACCGCCGATCTCCACCATGACTACCTCCACTGTCGAACTAAGCCCCTTCACTACCTTTACTACCAATCTGCAACCACCACTTCCACCTCTACCGATCTAGCCCCTCTTTCTCTTTCTCTAACCCAAATCAAACCCATATAAGAAAAAGAGAGAAAAATAGGAAAATGAAAGAGAGTCGAGAGATAGGGGAAAATGAAAATGAAACTCATAGATTTGTAAAGAAAGAAGAAAAAGAAGAGAAAAAGAGATATATAAAAACACAAACACATAGACTAAGAAGAAAAAGAAACAGATACAAACACTATTAAGATCATATTTTCTTTGTAATTGGCTAATCCTTTGACAAAATGCACTTTTCTTGTAATTGGTAAATCTAAGTTGGGTTTAATATATCAAGAAATATATTGTTCAAACATATCAAGTGGTATCTTTAAAGACATGAAGATTGATTTAAGAAATAAGTGAAGAAAAGCTAATTCATTTAGTCTCGACAGAAGCTCAATAGATACTGCTATCAAAGATTAATGGAGAAGCTTGACACAAGCTCGATCTATCAAGATCTACAATTTCAGAATTTTCAAATCTGAAATTTGGCCTATGATGACTTGTTTGATTAGGGTTTTTTTTCTCATAACCCTAGTCATATATAAGGCTTATTTTAAAAGTCATCAAATACGAAAACAGAAACCTAAAACTCATATTCTCTATGTGAAGCTACTGCGTTTGTACGCCTTAGGGTTTTGTAGCCAAGGTTTCCTAATCTTCATTGTTGATGAAGTGAAGAACTTTGTAGCTAACAATAATCATTCAAGTTACTGGAGTTAGTCACGTATTGGGATTCGTGCAAAGGAGTTAGTCACAAATTTGAGATTTGTGCAACAAAGGAAAGAAGGCTACTACAATACCAAGTTCAATTGTGTATTGAAGCGAACGTTCAACTGTAGGTTGGTATTTTGAGATAAGGCAGAGTAGTGGTAAAATTCTTTATACTTGTAACCGCTTGATTATTAATAATTGGATTCTTGGGAGTAGTGACCTTAAATTCACCCGATGGGGTTGTCGCCTTGTGAGAGGTTTTCCCCATTTGTCAACAAATCACCATGTCTATTTAATTTTCGCTGCATTTAGTTTATTTGATGATCTGTTGGTACCTCCACGATTTGCATATAATTTGATCTAATTAATCAATGTGGATAATTAAATTAATTAATCGAGGTTAATCTATCTAAGAAGCACAAACACATAGATCAAGAAACATGAAGAAAGAGAAACAAATACATACACAAACACACAGACCAAGAGATAGAGATAGAGATATGAGATTTTTTTTTTTTTTTTTTTTTTTTGTGTTTATCTTAAAAGAAAGAAGATACACAAACACACAGACCAAGAGATAGAGATAGAGATATGAGATTTTTTTTTTTTTTTTTTTTTTTGTGTTTATCTTAAAAGAAAGAAGAAAAATAAACAAATACAATCACAAACACACATTAACATAAACAAATACAAACACACACCAAATCTAAATTCCTATATATATATATATATATTAATTATGTTTTTTTCTTTTTCTTTTTATTTTGTTAAAATAAATTAATTTTTTAAGTTAATTGTGACATGGATGCTGACATGGTATTTTTAATATTATTTTATTAGCCACGTTAGCATCTAACATGCCACCTATGCACTCCGTTTGCCATGTATGACTTTTCTATTAATGGGTTAATGGCAGAGACCGAAACGGAAACGATTTTCTATTTTCAGTGATTAGGGTAGGTACAAAATCAATTTAAGGACCAAAATGAGATGACCAAAATGTAGGGACCAAAAGTGTATTTTCGCCTTTGTAAAAACCATGTAAGGAAAGTTTTTATGACAGAAAAGTATGTAGAGTTAATCTCACATTGCTTGGAAAGAACCCTACACCCCTCTCTGAACACTATGAATGGCCCCACTATTAGGATTAGTGCCCTTAAACCCTATTGTATGATGCTATGTATGACATTATGTATGACTTAATATTGTAATTAATAAAGTTGTTTTATTATTATCTAAAATAATGGTAACATGAATATTTCGACATTATCATTTAGTCTATGAGATGCATAGTATGTGATTTATGTAATTTAGTCATAGAAATATAAATCACAAGTTCTTTGTAAACTCAAAATTTTAGTTCATAGTTGGTGATGAAATTGAGCATTTCATCTGCGAAGACTATAACATATCAACTAAGATGATTTGTCTTGATCATGGAAGTGGAGACTTCTAGTTGGTATGTTGATATGTTTTAAGAGTTAAAATATATTGAACTGGATCGTTGTGAAATTTATTATTCTCAAAACGACTGTTAAATGAATAATAAATCTCACGACTTCTATTTACATGAACTCTTAATCCTAAGAGAATAATGAACTTGATCATGAAGTATAGGTTGCTTTGATATATTAGAAATAAGATCTAAAGTCATGATCAAAACCTCCAGTATGTTGAGTAGCCACATTTAGTGTTGATGAAATATATATTCTTAAGATAGAATTCATAATCTCTTAATAGAGATATAAAATATTCCCTTGAAATAAGTTTAATGAGTTTGGTTATTCAGAGTGTTAAGTCTAACCACTTTAGTAAGGAATTACTAAAATATATTTATGAAATTGGATTTCATAAATATTTGATGAATAACTTAAAAGATTAAACCGGGTACTCAAGGATTAAGATATAGTAATCTTCAAAGTGGCAGTCTACATTCATGATTTTATATTACTACGAATATTTTATGAAGATGTTGTATGTATAATAAAGTCTTGGGATATAATTAAGGGTGGCAAATGGGCGGGTTGGGTCATAAATGGGTTGGGTGTATAATTAATCATTTATCCATTTATGACCCGTTTATATATAAATTAATTATCCATTACCCACCCAACCCATTTAATTAGTAACCCGTCCATTTAACCTAATATGGCCCAAATACCTCTAAAACTAGTTGAATACCCTATTAACTTCCAAAATTAGCAAAATACCTTAAATACCCAAAATGACCCAAATACCCCCTACACTTTCAAAATTACCAATATACCCTTGAACATCCAAAATTACCAAAATACCCCTAGAATAATAAACTTAAGCTTTTAGAAAAACCATTGGATTGATGAAATTGCCCATGCTCAGTAAGACACCTGTTAGGAATTTAGTTTAATTTTTTACATTTTAAATAAAAATTAATTTCCTTTAATTAGTGTCCTATTTTTATCCAAATGAAAATGAGTGTATGTTTACTGGTAGAGATGCATGAGATAATCCTGGAACTGGACATCACTAAGTCAAAGTACAACTTTTGGTATGACTCAATCAAATTATGGGTTAACACAATCCATTAACGTAGCTCCAAGAACAGTTAGTACTGGCTGAAGAAATTTTTTTATAACATTAATCATTGTGATCAGGGAAGTTTGAAAGAAAAAGGATGGATAATAGTTATTAGAAATCTGAAAAAGGAAAATAATTGAATATTTTTACATGTCTGAATTAGGATTAAAGTGCATATTGACCCAAAAGAGCTAGGACAAAACAATAAGTCTAATTAACTCCACAATGAAAACCACTGAAAATTTGAAGCTAGAGATGGTTGCACCTAAACAACTCCAAAATTGGCTGTCATATGCTTTAAAAAATCAAATGTGGAGGAATCCCAGTATTTCATCAAATATAGTTTTAGTACAAACAAGGCAAATGGAAGAGAAACTAATCAGCAAAGAACATAATTATAGTTTTAATACAACAAGGCAGATGAAAACAATTTCTGAGATGGGAAATGTTGTATATATGGTAAGGGGAAAAAATCAAGTTGTTCCCTTGAGTTTCTTTGAAATGCTAGCAAAATACTTTCCCTGGTGGAAAGCTAAGTCCAACTCTAGCTCAAAAGGCTATCTTGATCCAAAGATGAAGTCTTGGAAGGCAGATAGTGATAATTGCAGTCATCAGCAGAAACTAATAAATTGAGAACAAAAGAGAAAAACAGTAACTTCATGCACTTGATACAACCTAGTTCAATTTATATTTGTACAGCTGGGGAAACAAATGCTAGCTATGACAAGTTGAAACCTTAAACTCAAAGAAAGCAAAAATTTACTTTTACATCATTCTTCAGGTAAACTTGTCTCACCAAACCACCGCGAAGGATCAAATCCAAAACCACCTGACAAAGTACCAGAAAATTCATTCTTATTACAATATACATACATACACATATTATACCTATAAAAATGAAAACAGAGAGATATACTAATTTATAACCATTATTACCAAGGGGATTGCAACGACATAGACGCCAAGCAATTAAGACAGTACCCTTAGCAATACCCAGTATTCAAAAATTAAAAAACCCAATAATAATCATTGGAAAATGAAAATTCAAAGTAACCAGGGTGCTTGGTCATTGTCATGAATTAATACACGGGTTGTAACATAAACTTTGCATAGATTATTAACCACCTGACAAAGTACCAGAAAATTCATTCTTATTACAATATACATACATACACATATTATACCTATAAAAATGAAAACAGAGAGATATACTAATTTATAACCATTATTACCAAGGGGATTGCAACGACATAGACGCCAAGCAATTAAGACAGTACCCTTAGCAATACCCAGTATTCAAAAATTAAAAAACCCAATAATAATCATTGGAAAATGAAAATTCAAAGTAACCAGGGTGCTTGGTCATTGTCATGAATTAATACACGGGTTGTAACATAAACTTTGCATAGATTATTATTTTGCTAGATAATTCAACTGAATTATATTTGATACAAACTAATCTTCAATTTAGAATAGTTTCTTCAAAATTGTGACGCTAGACTTGTAAAACCACTCACCTACTTAGCAAATGTCAAGAACCACAAGTAGTAATAGACTAATAGGAGCTTATTCTCCACACAAACAAAGAGGTGGTGTCCCTTATAACACCTTCTAGGATTCCAGGACAAGGACAGATGGAAGCTTTCTTCTTTGCTGTTTTTTAATAATCACGTTTCATTCTAGCTCATTGGAGATTAATGTAGATTCTACAGTTAATCTACACTATATGCATGTGTGTTTTATGAGAGGTGGATGGAAATTATTGATATAACTTTAAGGTAGCAAATTATATGATCCTCATGTATACGAATCCAATTAGGCCATTGAAGGAGTTGTTGACTCTGTGCCTCTATAAAGGCAAATTGTCACAGCTACATCTGCCATAACAAAACCTATCAACACTACCACCACCACCACCACCACCACCAAACCTGGGGTTTGTTGAGCACATTATACCTCAAGCATCTGAACCAAGCCCACCAATACCAACATCATTAGGCAGAAAGCACAACCAGGTCAACCATAATGATCCAACCTCCACAGCTCTACAACCAAATTGGGCTCAACTCAGCCCATAACTGGACCATATCATCAACAACCAAGCCCTGTTTCATTCTAGAACCCCAGGGCTGAACCAAATTTGGCAATCCAAAACCATGTCCCTTGGTCCTTTCAGTGGATCTTGCAGATTGATCCATCAAATTTATTACCACAAATCCAGGACTTTAACAACCAGCAAAGTCCAGCTGCTATTTTTGTGGTAAAAGTTCAACCATTTGAACCAATAATATACAGCTTAAACCCTCCAGCCATCTTCATGGTTTCATCAAACTCACAACCAAACATATTAGCACCACCATAGATCTTACAATTAGGGAGCCAAATATACATCATATCATCAGGCTTTTAATTAGAAATATATTAAAAACAACAAATAGTCCAGAAAATAATACTTGGCATTTAATTAGAACTAACTGAGGTGGAATTATTAAAATTACCTAATCCTCATCATTATATGTAATGTGTCCAGAAATGCATAGGTGTTCAAAATCCTCCACGAGGTGCTCGTCATCATGATCAGGTATAACTAGCAAAGTAAAAAACTAGTAAGTAAATATAAAAAAGGAGAATGCATAATTTAATAAAAATTACAAGTATATGAAAAAGATATTTACCTTGCCCACCAAACAACCAGCTACGGGAACATAACAAAGTCTCTGCATTTTGTGGCAATAGACAACTGCGGTACTTATCAAGAATTCGACTACCAATGCTAAACGCAGACTCTGAGGCAATAGTAGTGATAGGAATACTCATAATGTCATGAGCCATTAGTGAAAGTTCTGGAAAGCGACCACAATGTGATTCCCAATATTCAAAAATATCCAAGTCCATATGAGTGTTATGGTCAAACCGGGCCTCTTCCAAATACACATCTAATTGTGACTTACTATTGATTGAACCAAAAATTTAACTCTCAAATGTATCAAAACCAGCAATATCAGCATCTCTTACCTTCTCATTAGCACCACTACTAGATGCATTTTCAACCATATTGTGTGCTTCATAATTAGTGGTGCGTAAATATCCTTCGAAAAGGGAATATAACTTGTCACGAAGATCCATCGCCATTTGTGTCCCATTAGTGCCATAAAGTCGTCTATAACTGAACTCCACAAACTGCAACTTATACTAAGGATTAAACCGGGCCTCTTCCAAATACACATCTAATTGTGACTTACTATTGATTGAACCAAAAATTTAACTCTCAAATGTATCAAAACCAGCAATATCAGCATCTCTTACCTTCTCATTAGCACCACTACTAGATGCATTTTCAACCATATTGTGTGCTTCATAATTAGTGGTGCGTAAATATCCTTCGAAAAGGGAATATAACTTGTCACGAAGATCCATCGCCATTTGTGTCCCATTAGTGCCATAAAGTCGTCTATAACTGAACTCCACAAACTGCAACTTATACTAAGGATCTAAAATTATAGTAAATGATAGCACAATGCTGTAACAATCCCAGTATTTATCAAATTTTTCTTTCATGCTTTTTGCCATGTCACTAATTACTATATCATCATCTTCCATCTCTTCTAAAATACGCAAATGAATTTTCCATACACCATGAAAGTATAAGTTGGTAGTAGGGTATTGAGTGCCTAAAAAGAGAGTGGTGATGTCATAAAATGGCTTCAAAAACTTTGCTATCTTCCTGGCCTTATCCCATTCATCATCTGAGGGACAAGTGTGAAAGCCTCCATCAACAGTGCTCAAATTGTGAAATGCATCCCGAAATGTAAGAGCTGTCTCAATCATTAAATATGTCGAGTTCCATCTTGTTGGCACATCTTATCGCACTTTCTTACTAGTTAAATTAGGGAGTTCTTGAAGACATGCGGCAAATCTTAACTTCCTCATATCATTGTCTCTCACATATTTAACACTTTCACGTATGTTGTGCACAGCATGCTATATAATTTTCAAACCTTCTTGTACAATAAGGTTTAAAATATGAGCACCACAATGAACACGAAAGAACTCACCATTACAAGGCAAAGATGATCTAAAAGAAGGGTTTTTCTTCAAATTATTCACCAAGGTATCATTGTAAGAAGCATTGTCTAAAGTGATTGTAAATACTTTTTTCTCAATGCCCCATTCTTTTAGAATGTTAAACAATCTCTCTCCCAAAATCTTACCACTACGAGGAGGTGGCGTATGAGAAAAACATAAAACCCTCATTTGCAACTCCCAATTTGCATTAATGTAGTCTGCAGTAAGAACCATGTACTCATCCGTTGTGGAAGATTTCCACAAATCTGATGTTAAGCAAATCTTGCTCGGGACTAACTCTAAAGCATGTTTGAGATTTTCTCTTTCTCTCTTATAGATTTTCAAAACATTTGACTTTGCTGTATTCCTACATATTGGCTTAGCATCAGGATTTAGAAAGATATGAAGCTCTCTATTAACCTCATGCTCCGCAAACGAAAATGAATAATTATGCCTAATAATTTCCATTGCAATCTTTTCACGATACATATCATGATCAAAGGGAGGACGGTAAGGCACACTATCATTTTCTTGATGATATTTCTTAGCATGACAGTGTAAATTACTAGTCCATTCTCCTTATCTGCTGTTAAAATATTAGTACATTTTCTACACTTGACTTTTCGATGGCCATCTTCATATAAAGGTAATATTTCAAAATCATTCCACACTTCAGAAGTCATACTCCTACTTCTTTTGCTACCACTTGCAACTGTTTGTTCGACTTCATCCATCCCCTCGGTTACAGACAAGATTCACCTTAAAAAATAAGACAATCAAAAAGACAATTTCTACAAATATATATTTCAAATCAACCAAAATCACAAAAGGCAGAAACATAGGTGACAATTTGATCAGAACCCAAAAGGTAAAAGTGGATGGATGCAAATCATCAAACACCCAAAAAAGAAAAAGACATTAACTTAGAACTCAAAATCCAATTGAGAGAGGGATCTTAATCTTACCTTGAAAATCTTAATGAGTCCAAAGCCACCTTCACTGAGCTTGTGAGTTTGTCTACACTAACAGAACAAAGTAAACTATTACTAGTGGTTTTTTTTTTTCAATTATTATACAAACAATCAGTTTAGAATGCTAGAGTAAAAGTACTACCTACACAACTAGTTGCTGACTTATAACCCAAATCCCATTTCTCCATTTCAGTTCGACACAAACAAAGAGAGCATTATCTTTTGCTAAGCATTTCATCAAACAGTAATTTACATTTCAAACCCACAAACAAAAACAGAAAATAAAGACAAACCCACAAAACAAACAAAAAAATCAAATGAAGAAGAAGAAGAGTTGAGAGAGAGACAAACCTGAACGGTGTTGGCGCGATTGGAAGAGAGCGAGAGATATCCCAAATTCGAGCATTCACATCAACCTTTGTCCACAACCACCAACACCACCACCGAGCACAACCAATGAGCATAACAAATGCCAAAATCCACTCAATAAGGTCAATTACCTAATCGTAAAATTGAACCACCAATGAAATGATTCAACGGCCACCGCAGTATTGTGTTCCGATTGCAAATCGGAGATTAAGGATTGAATCGGGAAGCCTTAGAGAGAGAAACAGGTGTACACGCAACACAACGCAAGAGAGGGAAAGAGAGAGAGAGATAAGGAATATAATTTTTTTTTTTTTTTTGGTAATTACCTTTATTTGGTTAGTGAGAAAATCTGAGGGAATGTTTTGACATAGAAAATCTGAGGGAAAGGGAAAGTGTCTAAGGTTATTCTGTTTACGTAAGTTTTAGATTTTAGAAGGCTTTAGGTATTTGTGGGTTTAGTGGGTATTAAAATTTTAAAATTTTGATGGGTTTAGTGGGTACTAGTGGATTTATCCATTTAGACCCATCTAGTTAAATAACCAAATGGGTCTTTACCCATTTAATCAAAATATTCAAATGGGTTGGGTTAAGACTTATCCAAATAAGGTGGGTAATGGACGGGTTTATGGATATGGATAATAGTTGACACCCCTAGATATAATTCATTAATAAGGCCTAGAATGTAATTATATTTATATAGTGATATTAAATATAATTAATGGTAACTTTGGACTTGACAAGAGTTGAAAAAAAGGCCAAGACCCATTGGAGCTAATATTTTATTTGTTCCCTTCTAGTTTCACTCCAAGCCACATACTAAAACCCAATTGGAATGGCCCAAAAGGCTAGCCCAACTAAATAACCAATTATAAAGAGAGAAACATATAGAATTTTGTAAGAGAATGAAATGGTTTGTATGTGAGTGTTAGACGCTTTCTTATTCTCCCTTGAACACATACATATAAACTGATTGAGAGATCACAGTTCTTCGGCACAAGTGGAATTGGAGTAAAGATTAAAAGTGTTTCCAAGTACTTCTAATTTTTGGTTTTGAATTTCACCGCACCAAGGTACACTTTCTTGTTCTTATATTTTGAAATTTACATAGTACATGTTATCAATTGCGAATGAAGTAGATCCATTAATTTTCCGCTGCGTATGTTTTGTATGCGATACAAACATGTATTTTTCCAACACCCACGTCCCTTTTCCCAAAACACATTGAAATACATTGAATTCACTACCAAAAAAAAAAAAAAAAAGTTGTTCAAAAAGGGAGCTTTTATATTCAAAAGCATCCTCAAGTTAAATTTTCTAAGTTGTGACCATTTCTGGTCTAAGTCCTCTAGTTAAGCTTGCTAATCCTCTTGGATGTTTGTTTTTTAGATTGATTGAGAGGAACAATCAAAATGAAAGCTCTAAGAGCTCTATTTGTGAGATATTGTTCTTGTCATTTAACTTTCTTTTCTTTAGTTTTTATTGTTTTTTTATTGCTTTAATAACCTACTTTGTAGTTTAGGTTTATTTCTTTTATAGTTAGAAACGTGCTAGGATAAATTATGAGTATTTTGATTGAATGTTGTATGCTAGGTTTCTAAGTAGGGATGCATACGCATGCTCATGCATGTGCCCGTATCTCCACAACCATGCAAACGTGTGCTTCTACATGCACGAGCATGGTTAACCCAAAATTGCTCTTTTTGTTGTTCTTCCTGTTTTGCTTAGTTTTAATACTTGTTTAGGTTCTTTTAGGTTTAGTTTTAACATGTTTAGGTCAGTAGGCAATAGTATAACATGCTCACATGCTTAGGTTACTTTAATTAGAGATTAGGGTTTATATATGCTTGAATGTTTGGATGAACACATGAACATGCATTTGAATATGGTCATGCATCAATGCATAGGTGATGAAATGCAATGAGATAAGTGAAGGTAAGTACATGAATATGCATATGAACATGAATAGATGATATGATATGAACATATAGTGGTTGAATGTGATGAACACGATAAATATGCTTAGTTGATGCCATGTGTATGTTTGTTGTCCTTGGATAACGTGATATTCTTACTGCCTTGAATCTACATGATGTGTTGAGAAGTGTTTTAGGTATGAGATGAGATGCTATGTGTATGCCTATGCTTAGATGATTGCTAGGTGTACGTATGTGATGATGATATGAAATACCATTCTTAGATGAATGTTAGAATATGTACGAGATGTCATGTTTAGATGAATGGTAGGTTGTATGCTAGATGCATGTTAGTTAGACCTAAAGTGTGTGTGTGTGTGTGTGTGTGTGTGTGTGTAAGATATCCTATTAGAGGACCCTTCGATAGACTTAGGATATAGCACAATGAGTAGAGACCGACCGATGGGTCGGGTGGGGTTGGATGCCTAACATCTTTCCATCCCTATACCTAATCTCTGAACATGTGTTCTAGTAAAACCAGTCCCCCCATAAGTTAAAAATATGGTTCCTAGACCTAATTTAGATGGCAACTCCATAACCACCTCCATCCTAATCCACTCAGTTGAGGCATACTCTCCATTAGTTGGAGGCATATGCACCCATAGTATAGAAAAGTCTATTAAAGGACCATTTGAAAGAATTAGGATATGGAACATAATAAGTAAAGGCCAACCTATGGGTTGGGTAGAGTTGGTACTAAACATAGACTCTAGATAGATCAGGCCACCTACAAAAGGCACATACATGGTTCCTAGACCTTATCTAGGTGATGACTCCATGAACCCTCCGCCCTCAGTCTACTTCTCTAAAGTGTATTCCCTAAAGCGTGATCATACAAAGTAAAGAGAAGTCAAACAAAAAGGCAACACTTTGCTACGTGGGTGCTTACAGCCACAACTAGGTTCGTAAGTGTCAAAGTAATCTATCCTTTTTTTTAGAATACCATTTTGCCACTAGTCTAGCTTTGAACTTGTCTATAGACTCATCTAGTTTTAATTTCTTTTAAACAAACATTTGCAACATATGGTCTTGCATCCTCTAAGGAGTTCAACTAAATCCTATGTCTGATTAGCCATGATTGATATTAACTCGTAATGGATTGCATCCTTCCGAAAGGTTGCATCTATTGATTTCATGGCCCCTTAATAAGTTTTTAGGTCATCTTTGGTGAGAAAGGCAATAATAAAGTTAGGCCTAAATTTCATTCCAATTTTAGGTCTCTTACTGCATCTTAACTCTTGTGTTAAGTGACTTTCATCTAAGTTTGAACTTGATCTTACTTGGGGTATGATTGAACAGGATTCATTAGTGAGTCTCATTCTCTTCATAGGAAAAATATGCTTAAAAAATTCAATATCTCTAATCTCCACTTTGGTGTTAGTCTCCAAGACTAAGCACCTATAAACAGGACTATTTTGTGCATATCCTATGAAGACACTATCCTTGGTCTTAGGACCAATCTTTTTCTTTGTGGTTCAGGAATATCAACTTTTACTAAATAACCCCACACTTTAAAGTACCCTAAGTTTGGTGCAAGTCCTTCCCATGATTCATACCGAGTTTTTTTTTTTAATCTTTTTATATGGGACTCTATTTAATACATGACATGTAGAAAGGATAGCCTCCCCCTATATGTTGGAAGGAAAACTAGAGCTAATGAGCATGGCATTCATCATATCTTTTAGGGTTCTAATTTCTTTTTTCTCTTAACTATTCCATTTTGTTCAAGTATACGGGGTGTAGTGACTTCATGAATAATACCATTTTCTTCACAAAAAGTTTTAAGCAAAGCTGAATCATATTCTCCTCCTCTATTAAACTTAAGTCTTTTAATTTTTTTTTTTTATATTTTTTTTTTCTGATATTCAACATTAGTCTTAAATTTTATGAACATGTTTTCAGCGTCATATTCTCCTCCTCTTATAATCATATTATTTTTGAAGCCTTCTATGACTATGGATGTGGTCTAAAAGTTCAAAGCTCCTTTCAACAGTTTTGGAAGGGTTTTTGAAGTGTTTTGCTTCTACACATTTCACACTTTGAATGCTCAGTAAAATTTGGAATTAGAATAATTTGTTTAACTCTTTTGATGGCTAAAACATTCACATGTCCTAGCCTACCATGCCAAAGATCCAAAAACTCAACGATAGAAGTGGAAGAAGTACTATATCTATTCATATTCTCACAATCAGTATCAAGCACAAATAAGCTCTCACGACAAAATCTCTTGCCCAAAAAATCACCATTTTGACTAAGGATGATCTTATTAGATTCAAAAACAAGTTTTACACCTGCCTTATTGAGCAAGAACCCAAACACTAAATTTCTACATATTTTAGGAACATGAAGAACATGATGCAAGGGTAGAGACTTATTAGAAGTTAATTTTAGAGGTACCTTTCCCTTTCTAGTAACTCTTGCAGTACCAGAATCTCCCAGATAAATGTTCTCTTCATTTGTGACTTCCTCATAATTAAAAAATAGCTCATTGTTGGAGCAAATGTGTCTAGTGGCCCTAATGTCCACTACCCATCCAGTCATGTTATTAACTAGATTCACTTCAAAAACAAGCGCAACTTCTCATTCTACAACAATATTTGGAACATCAAATATTTTGTTAATTAATAAGAGCAGAAATCACTTCTTAAGATTGTTGGAAAATTAGTTTGAAAGATCACTCCAATTAATTAATGAAATCAACAAGTGTAAAAGCATTTTAAATTCAGGATTAAGCAAAAATTTATCGCCGAGGCACATAACTAAATTCGTTGTCCTTAAGAAGCGATTTTGCCCCTACTAGGAAAACCCTTGGTGCAAATAGTTTAGGTGTTCACCCTCTAAGATACAACGATAAATAGAGCTTTGAACTCATTGTTGGATGCCCAATATAAAGAGATTAAAGAACACAAAAACAGAGGAAAAATTAGAGTATCAAATATCACTTTTTCTCTCTTTTTTTTTTCTTCTCAATTGTTGGAATAAAAACTTATCATTGCTTTGAACTTTCTTTTTATTTTATTTTTTATAGAAAGACTATTGAAAAATTTCATTTAATTGGGTGAAAGACCCAAAGACAATACATCAGCATGAACTTGAGAGTCAATGATAAGGGGAGTATCTACCACCCAAATAATACAGTTAGAAAAATCTTTGGCATATCGAGCCATTTGATGAGTTGCTTTGTTACATTCCCTGCGAGCAAAAAGGACCCTATATTTCCTAAATCGAGACCCCCAAACTTTTGCCCTAATGATTACCTGCTGGATAGGCAAGAGGCTTGTGCTTGTTGGAATTCCTCCAAGTATCGAGAGGTTTTATTGACGATGGTGGCTACTATTTTGCACTGGCCTTCATGTTTGATCTTGTTCCTGTTATTCCATAAACCCCATTCCATTGTTGCAAAGAGCTCTAGGTTTACATTTTTTAGCTTATATTTGACCAATTAGAACAAGTCCAAGAAGCTCCTCGGTGGCTCTACCAGGTTAGGTGACTTGAGGTTAAGAAGGATCCATGCATCACTCGCTATATCACAGTCCCAGAAAGCATGACAAGGGGTTTCGATTAGCCCACAATATTCACAGTCCAGCACTATTGGTATGTGTTGGTCTCTAAGTATGGTCTTTATTGGGAGAACATCCTTGCACGCACACTAGATGAAATTTCTAATTTATTTGGGCATTTTAGAGTCCAAATTGATGTCCATAGCGTCTCCATGTTTGATTTGTTAGAGTAGCTACTCAACTTTGTTTAGGCAAAGATATTCTCGAACAATCTTGTAGGCACTATGAACTAAAAATGAGCCATTTGGTGTTATTGTCTAGACTAGTGAATTGGGCAATGCAGCCAAACTAAAGGGGATTGATAGGATTTCATCCACTTCATGGGGGAGGAAGGTGTCTCGAATTGGTTGAGTCTTCCATAAGCGTAGGTCATGATCAATAAGGTTTGAGACAAGCTCTCCATTTCCCACAGACCTTTTTGGGATATTAACTTTGTAGATAAATTGGGTTGGTAACCATTTGCCTTTCCAGATACGTACATTGTGGCCATTGCCAATGTTCCATCTTGCTCCTTGTTTAATGATTCCTTTCACTGCCATGATGCTACTTCAGGCAAAGAATCGATGGCCTCTTCCCTACCTGAGCCTCAAGGAAAGACGTGTTGGCAAAGTACTTTGCCTTGAAGACTTTATGGAAAAGGGAGTCAGAGTTTGTTAGCAAGTGCCAACCCTGTGTTACTAGGAGAGCTAGGTTGAAAGCCTTAAGTTCTCGAAATCCTATACCTCCCTCTGCCTTAGGCAATAACAACTTATCCCTTACAACCCAAGAAATCTTCCTCTCTGCTGCCTTCTAACCCCACCAGAATTCGCTCATCATGGCACCAAGCTCTTTGCATAGAGAGTCTGGGAGCTTGAAGCAGCCTATGTTATATGTCGAGGTGGCCTATGCAACTACTTTAATTAGAGTTTATCTTCTTGCATTGGATAGAAATTTTCCTTTCCAGCTTGCAATCTTTTTTCTTACTTGATCCATGATCTAGTTGAAAGCTATCCTTTTCCCTCTTACCACCAACGATGGTAATCCAAATATTTGATGTGTTACTTTATGACTTGAGCACCAAGAAAGTTCTTGATAGCTTCCTTGGTATCATTGTTTATTTTTTTTACTGAAAAACAATTATGTTTTTTCCTTGTTTATCCTATGGCCCAAGGCTATACTTATAGACACCACATTTTGTACCTGTTAATAAATTTTAGTCCCCAACCCCAATGATGAGCTTGACATATGTTAATGAAGGGTAATTAAAAAGTTCACAATAGGTTGGAAGTAATTACAACTCAAAAGTGCTCAAATCGCTTTGAAATCGATATTGAAAAATGACATTTGCTCACTGTTTTGACTATAACTTTTTATATAAAGAAAATTTTCGAGTGAGGTTTGTTTCATTGGAAATTAAACATCATGGGCTTCAATTTGAAGACAAATATTACCTAATTTGGACTTATTTTGAGTGAGTTATGATTGTTTTAAATTGGGCCAATTTGGTAGTTCGATTTTCTAGGTTTTAAAACTTCATTTTAAGGACTCAAAACATAATACTTTGATGTGGGCCACCCATAGACCCTTGGAACGTCCAAAGACAATAAAAAAGCCCAAAAAACCATAATTTTAACTTATAAATACTCATTTTATGTCTCCAATCAAGACCCTAGTTAGAGAGAGTCGTTTTTTAGCCTCCATCTTCTCTAAAACCCTAATTCTCTTTTCAAAAACACACACATAGCACCTTTGCACGTTTTATACAAATTAAAAACGTCTCTTTAGTTAGCTCTAAGGTAGAAATTATTTTTCCAATTTGATTTTTCAAAACAATTGATTATAAAAAACAATTGTATTCTTTAATTCTCTTGTTCTCTCAACTTAATCTTTGTGTTGTAGGCACTGAGGGGCGGTTAAATATCAATCAAGTGTGTTTCTATAAGTAATGTGAGTCCCCCTTCATGGGTTTTCCTTGAATTGGATCTTTTATAACTTGTTCTTGTTGTTCTTAATGGATTTATAGGTTGTGTATTCTATAGAAATATGATTTGATTTTGTTTGGTTTTGATTTGTTGTGTCTTCCCATATTTTGATTAGAGAGTTGAATATTTGGATATTTTGATGAACATGTTTTGATGTGTTAAGTGTGTTCTTGTTTGTTGTTAGATCCAATGCATGTTTAGGAATGGATTTTGTTTTGTTTATTTTGGATATTTTTTTTGTTGTTGTTGTTGTTGTTGTTTTTTTATTTTTTATTTTTTTTTTATTTTTTTATTTTTTTTAATCAGGAGCATGTTAGGTTGTTATTTTCCTTAGTTTTCATTTTTACTTTGTTTCTGTGTTTCTGAGTTTTTGGGTTAGGGTTCCTAGGGGCGTGTTTGTGTGCGCATAATTCTGTATTTGCATGCAGGCTTGAATTATGCATACGCATATAACTAACCCGCATACACAGAGTTATTTATGCGCACGCATACTTCAACCCTAAACTCTAATCCGAGTTTTTTTGCTTCTTTTTCTTTATTTCCTTATGTCACATGCCTCTGTTTTGGCTTCTTTTTATGTTTTTGAGTCTATGTTCCTCTGTTTAATTGTTTGTTTGTCTTTAACATGCTAGATTAGGGTTTTCTTTTCTTTTCTTGCTTTGATACCATGAACATGCATTCATATGTTCATTCATTGAGGCATAGGTGCTAAGATGCAATAAGGTAAATAAGGTAAGTCATGCATCCACATGAACATGCATTGGATATATATTTAATGATAAGTTGAACATGCTTGGTTGGATGATGTGTTCTTGATGTCTAGAATGCAATCACATGTTTCTTTGATGTTGCCATGTCTATGTTTTTGCTCGTGTTATATCTTGTTGTTTGCTGCCTTAGATGAGATGATATGATACGCATGATAGATGTATGTTAGGGTTTTAGGGATGATTGATGCCATGTTAATTGCTAGATGTATGCTAGTGTGTTTATGAGTATAGATAACAATCTTGAATGAGCCTTTAATGAGATTAAGACATAAGACACAATGACTGGAAACTGACCCACGGGTCAGGTGTGGTTGGATGCTTAACACCTTCCCATCCCCATACCTAAACTCCAAACCCCTACTCTGGTAGTAAGACTAGTCCTTCCACATAAAGGCACTATATTTATGGTTCCTAAACCTAATCTAGGTGGTGACTCCATTAGCCTACAGTACCATACTCCTGCAAAACCCTCTAAACATTATTGCCTTGGTTCAGCTTTATGCTGCAGAAGAGGATATTATTGTCGGCGAAGAACATGTGGAATATTTTAGGGCCTTAAGTGCAAACTGAGACTCCTTTGAAATTCTACTAGAGTTCTTTTTTTAACATGGCTAAGAGTCCTTCTACACAAAGAATGAAGATATATGGGGATAACGAGTCACCTTAACGAATCCCTTGTGAAGGATGAAACATGCCTTTTGGTTCCCCATTTAGGATCACAGAGTAAGAAATCGATGAAATGCACATCATTATGAGAGCTATCCATCTCTCATGAAAACCTAACTTTCTCATAATCGCTACAATGTAAGGCCATTCTACCTTATCAAATGCTTTACTCATATTAAGCTTTATAACCATAAGCCCCTCCTTTCCTTTTCTTCTTTGATTTATATGATTCATGGTTTCAAAAGCCACAAGTACATTGTTTGTGATTAGCCTATCCAACATGAAGGTGCTTTGGGACCACTAATAATGCTTGGCAAGATCTTTTTCAATATGTTGTCCAGCACTTTAGAAATGATTTTGGCAAGGACATTTGTTAGGCTAATTGGGCAGAATTCAGTGATTTTCTAGGGGTTCTTGTTCTTAGGAATTAAGTATATGTTAGTTTAATTGAGACTCCTAGGCATAGTACCAGAGTTCAGAATATAAAGCATAAATTGAGTAACATCATGACCAACAATGGACCAATATTTTTGGTAAAAAAGATAGGGAGCATACCATCTGGGCTAGGCGATTCCAATGGGTGCATTTGCTTAAGGGCTGCCTACACCTCATGAGGGTGGAATTCTCAGAGGAGCTCATCATTCATTTATAGAGTCACTTTACTTTCCGTAGCATTTACAGCCAGGCTTGTCAATCTAGAAGATGATGGAGAAATAGTCAAGAGCTATCTTCTCAATATCCTTTTCATCCTCCCTCAAAACCCCCATGTCACCCTCCAGACCTAAGATTTTGTTTTTTCACTTACATTGGCTTGCCGCTGCAAGAAAAAACTTGGTGTTATGATCTCCTTGTTGAAGCCATAAAGTTTTTGACCTTTGGAGCCACATCTCAGACTCACGAGTGAGCAGCTCATTTAATTCCTTTCTAAGGGCTTTTATTACCTCGACGTGGTCATGGAGAGTATTTTGAGCTTCAAGATTCTAGAGTCTATTCTACTTCTCCTTCAGTTGCTTGTTAACATGGCTAAAGACATGCCGGTTACACCATTGAAGTTGCTGCTAGCATTCTTTTTATTTTATCTTGGATATTATGGTCACTACTTGAATTGGTCGAGGAGCACCATGCCATTTCAATAATCTTTTTGCCTTCTCTAGTCCATATAGATTCAAAGTGAAAAAGATGCTTCTTCTTCTTTGAAAGCTCAATCACAACTTTACATTCCTCAAGTTGGGTCTCTGCTTGGGGTATAAGATCTAGAGGCAGTAGTCTGATGCTGCCATTGACCTATGGTAGTCCCCTGCTTTTGGGAACATATCCGTCCACCCATAGTTTTCCACCATTCTATCTAATTTGATTAAAGTACATTGGACTCCGATTCTACCATTACGACAGACTAGTGAATCCCGAGTCTTGAAGACCACAAACATCTAGGGCATGATGAAAAGCCATCATTTGATCAACATCTCTTTTAGTCCATCCATACTTTTTCTTACTATGGGTGATTTCATTGAAGTTGCCATAAACTAGCTAGGGAAGATTCATACCCGTATTGGCTTCTAGTAAACTCTAGGAAGTATGCCTCTTACTGGCATTAGGGTGCCCGTATAAACCTGTTACTTTCCAGGCCTTCTCTTGCCTAGGATCAATAACAATTGCATTGATGTGAGAGTTTGAGTATGTTTTAACTACAACATCAGTTCCTTCCTTCCATAAAAGAGTTAGGTCTCCACTCTTCCCATCACTTGGAATGACAAGGCCTTGAGTATAGTTTAAGTCTCTTTGGAGTAACTTCATACTATTAATGCTAACTTTTGTCTTGGCCAGAAAAACTAGCATGGGAGCTTCTACCTTCACCTCATTGGTAAAGACTGGAACTGGCCCAAGGTTTCCGAGCTTCATGAGTACTTTTGCCTCGACAGTTCCAAGCAAGAGTACTTATGAGGCTCAGTGGGGCTGCACCACAGCCTTTGCCACATCGCCATCCTTAAAACTTCTTTCTACATAGCTTCCTTCAATTTTTACGTAGGACTTATTACCATCATGTTTTTTACCCTTCCTACACCTTTGAGTCTAGGATATTTGGATCTATTTCATGGAGAGGCACCAAGCCAGCCCATTTCAATTTCATCCCACTAGCCTCAAGAGTAGCTCTTAGGCCTTTAGAGGCTGTTTGGATTGAGTATTTTCATGACTCAATTCTCAGTTTTCATAACTCAATTCTCAAAAATGGTGGGACCCATAGCAAAATACTCATTTGCCTGCACCAATACTCTATTTCCATAACTCTGTTTCCAATACTCAATTCTCTACTTTTTGAGTTATGAGTTATGAAAACTGAAAACAACTTTTGGCTGTTTTCAGTTTCCAATTCTCATAACTCAATGACATTTTTGTAATTAAACATACAAGAGGGACCCACTGTCATAACTTTAGCCACCTTTTCAACTTTTTTTTTTCTCCTTTCTTCTTCAGTGGGTTCGGTCTTCTATCTGAACTTCTTCTTTTTTTTTTTTTTTTTTCTTTTCTTCAGTGGGTTCGGTCTTCTATTTGAACTTCTTTTTTCTTTTTTTTTTCTTTTTTTTAATTAGGAGCATGTTAGGTTGTTATTTTCCTTAGTTTTCATTTTTACTTTGTTTCTGTGTTTCTGAGTTTTTGGGTTAGGGTTTCTAGGGGTGTGTTTGCGTGCGCATAATTCTGTATTTATATGCAGGCTTGAATTATGCATACGCATATAACTAACCGGCATACACAGACTTATTTATGCGCACGCATACTTCAACCCTAAACTCTAATCCGAGTTTTTTTGCTTCTTTTTCTTTATTTCCTTATGTCACATGCCTCCGTTTTGGCTTCTTTTTATGTTTTTGAGTCTATGTTCCTCTGTTTAATTGTTTGTTTGTCTTTAACATGCTAGATTAGGGTTTTCTTTTCTTTTCTTGCTTTGATACCATGAACATGCATTCATATGTTCATTCATTGATGCATAGGTGCTAAGATGCAATAAGGTAAATAAGGTAAGTCATGCATCCACATGAACATGCATTGGATATATATTTAATGATAAGTTGAACATGCTTGGTTGGATGATGTGTTCTTGATGTCTAGAATGCAATCACATGTTTCTTTGATGTTGCCATGTCTATGTTTTTGCTCGTGTTATATCTTGTTGTTTGCTGCCTTGGATGAGATGATATGATACGCATGATAGATGTATGTTAGGGTTTTGGGGATGATTGATGCCATGTTAATTGCTAGATGTATGCTAGTGTGTTTATGAGTATAGATAACAATATTGAATGAGTCTTTAATGAGATTAAGATGTATGACACAATGACTGGAAACTGACCCACGGGTCAGGTGTGGTTGGATGCTTAACACCTTCCCATCCCCCTACCTAAACTCCAAACCCCTACTCTGGTAGTAAGACTAGTCCTTCCACATAAGGGCACTATATTTATGGTTTCTAAACCTAATCTAGGTGGTGACTCCATTAGCCTACAGTACCATACTCCTGCAAAACCCTCTAAACATTATTGCCTTGGTTCAGCTTTATGCTGCAGAAGAGGATATTATCGTCGGCGAAGAACATGTGGGATATTTTACGGCCTTAAGTGCAAACTGAGACTCCTTTGAAATTCTACTAGAGTTCTTTTTTTAACATGGCTAAGAGTCCTTCTACACAAAGAATGAAGATATATGGGGATAACGGGTCACCTTAACGAATCCCTTGTGAAGGATGAAACATGCCTTTTGGTTCCCCATTTAGGATCACAGAGTAAGAAATCGATGAAATGCACATCATTATGAGAGCTATCCATCTCTTATGAAAACCTAACTTTCTCATAATCGCTACAATGTAAGGCCATTCTACCTTCTCAAATGCTTTACTCATATTAAGCTTTATAACCATGAGCCCCTCCTTTCCTTTTCTTCTTTGATTTATATGATTCATGGTTTCAAAAGCCACAAGTACATTGTTTGTGATTAGCCTATCCAACATGAAGGTGCTTTGGGACCACTAATAATGCTTGGCAAGATCTTTTTCAATATGTTGTCCAGCACTTTAGAAATGATTTTGGCAAGGACATTTATTAGGCTAATTGGGCAGAATTCAGTGATTTTCTAGGGGTTCTTGATCTTAGGAATTAAGTATATGTTAGTTTAATTGAGACTCCTAGGCATAGTACCAGAGTTCAGAATATAAAGCATAAATTGAGTAACATCATGACCAACAATGGACCAATATTTTTGGTAAAAAAGATAGGGAGCATATCATCTGGGCTAGGCGATTCCAATGGGTGCATTTGCTTAAGGGCTGCCTACACCTCATGAGGGTGGAATTCTCAGAGGAGCTCATCATTCATTTATGGAGTCACTTTACTTTCCGCAGCATTTACAGCCAGGCTTGTCAATCTAGAAGATGGCGAAGAAATAGTCAAGAGCTATCTTCTCAATATCCTTTTCATCCTCCCTCAAAACCCCCATGTCACCCTCCAGACCCAAGATTTTGTTTTTTCACTTACATTGGCTTGCCGCTGCAAGAAAAAACTTGGTGTTATGATCTCCTTGTTGAAGCCATAAAGTTTTTGACCTTTGGAGCCACATCTCAGACTCACGAGTGAGCAGCTCATTTAATTCCTTTCTAAGGGCTTTTATTACCTCAACGTGGTCATGGAGAGTATTTTGAGCTTCAAGATTCTAGAGTCTATTCTACTTCTCCTTCAGTTGCTTGTTAACATGGCTAAAGACATGCCAGTTCCACCATTGAAGTTGCTGCTAGCATTCTTTTTATTTTATCTTGGATATTATGGTCACTACTTGAATTGGTCGAGGAGCACCATGCCATTTCAATAATCTTTTTGCCTTCTTTAGTCCATATAGATTCAAAGCGAAAAAGATGCTTCTTCTTCTTTGAAATCTCAATCACAACTTTACATTCTTCAAGTTGGGTCTCTGCTTGGGGTATAGGATCTAGAGGCAGTAGTCTAATGCTGCCATTGACCTATGGTAGTCCCCTGCTTTTGGGAACATATCCGTCCACCCATAGTTTGCCACCATTCTATCTAATTTGATTAAAGTACATTGGACTCCGATTCTACCATTACGACGGACTAGTGAATCCCGAGTCTTGAAGACCACAAACATTTAGGGCATGATGAAAAGCCATCATTTGATCAACATCTGTTTTAGTCCATCCATACTTTTTCTTACTATGGGTGATTTCATTGAAGTCGCCATAAACTAGCTAGGGAAGATTCATACCCGTATTGGCTTCTAGTAAACTCTAGGAAGTATGCCTCTTACTGGCATTAGGGTGCCCGTAGAAGCCTATTACTTTCCAGGCCTTCTCTTGCCTAGGATCAATAACAATTGCATTGATGTGAGAGTTTGAGTATGTTTTAACTACAACATCAGTTCCTTCCTTCCATAAAAGAGTTAGGTCTCCACTCTTCCCATCACTTGGAATGACAAGGCCTTGAGTATAGTTTAAGTCTCTTTGGAGTAACTTCATACTATTAATGCTAACTTTTATCTTGGCCAGAAAAACTAGCATGGGAGCTTCTACCTTCACCTCATTGGTAAAGACTGGAACTGGCCCAAGGTTTCCGAGCTTCATGAGTACTTTTGCCTCGACAGTTCCAAGCAAGAGTACTTATGAGGCTCAGTGGGGCTGCTCCGCAGCCTTTGCCACATCGCCATCCTTAAAACTTCTTTCTACATAGCTTCCTTCAATTTTTACGTAGGACTTATTACCATCATGTTTTTTACCCTTCCTACACTTTTGAGTCTAGGATATTTGGATCTATTTCATGGAGAGGCACCAAGCCAGCCCATTTCAATTTCATCCCACTAGCCTCAAGAGTAGCTCTTAGGCCCTTAGTCTCTTCGGCCCTAGCAATACGCCTCCAATACCTTACATTGGGCCCCGATTGCTCTTTGATCCCGCCCAAATCTTTTTCATAAATCATAGGGCTTCATCATTTTCATGTTGAGGTTGACTTTCCGAACCTTTCAAAAGTATTATTTGGTGGCTATTCTCAATGCTAACTGGCTCATCCTCACTTGTCACCATTTGACATGGGACTTTTGATTTTTCAACTTTCTGCCTTATTCTTGCATCCGAGGAAATTTCACTCGCAAAAACTTTCGAGGGATTTTTATCATACTCAGATGCCTTAGCCAATTTTTGAATGGGGAGGCTATGGTGTGACAGGTCTTCTTTTGGTTCTGACTCAAGTGCTTTTCTTGGGGATTTGGGTTGAGAAGTGGGCTGCACATGAGGGTCGCCACTAGGCGGCACGTGTGGCACGTGAGATTTACTAACCACAATTTCCTGCTCTGAGAGCAGTCCCTTATTCTGTGATTGCCCTTGAGGAGCCACCACATTGGGTTGCCACTTGGGGATTATGTGGGTACGTCTTTGGGGGTCACCCCAAAGCCAAGGCTTATACTGGTATTCCCTCTTTCTTGGCTCAGTTTCTCCTAGTAGGGTTTCAAGGCACTCATTTTTACCATGGTCCAACAAACCACAAATGTAGCAAAAGTTTAGGAGTCATTCATATTTGAAGTAGACCCACCCCTAGTCATCTCCTTCTATTCTAACCTTCTTTCCCCTTATTTAGCCTATTTGAGACATCAATCTGTACCTTGACACAAAGACATCTCCCCCACTGGACTCCTGTATCCGGCACATCAACGTTTGTTACCATTCCCAGCTTACCACAAATCTTTAAACTTGTTTCCTTTGTTTTACTTTTCAAAGGGAAATTATGGATTTGGACCCAAAAAGATGATATGTTGAGTTCAATATCACTTGGAGTCATCTCTCTTTTGAATTCTTGAAGCAGGATTGGGTTCTTTTCGAAACTCCATGGACACATATCCAAGACCTTCTTTTTGTCTTTTCTATCTCCAAAGTCAACAAGGAACAACTCATCTTCAATATCGGATATCTGGAATCCCTTACTAGGTTTCTAAAGCATTCTTAAATTTTTCCCGAGGGCCTCTATGTTTATACTTTTCTAAGTTAGGTTTGTCATCTCCAGGAACTTGCTGCCGATTTCCTTGGCTGCCTTGTTACTCTCTTCCCCCAGTACTATTCCTTCATCTTCTTCTTCTGAGTAGTGACCTTGTTCCATATCACTTCTAGTTTATTAGCCATAACTATCTATGTAGAAAGGAAGGAAAAAAACTAATCCAAGAGTTCGCACATGAGATTTACTGAAGGTGCGAAAGGGAAGAAGGAGACAAAAACAAGAAAAGAAAAACAAAATGAAAAGGTAAGCCACAAAAGAGAAAAGCCTCATAGGAAGGCTACTGAAGAAACCTTGCACAGAGGCAGGGACTAGACATTGCCTCTACGCAAAATGCACTAGGTGCACGAGAGCACACATACCCATATCTAAGAAGAAAACGTTTTCCCTCTCAATTTGCTGATAACTGTAATCGGAAACCTCTCCTTTTGGAAGCTGTTGACAGACCCAACATAATATTTGAGAATCTCCCATGATAGGAGTTGCCTTTTATTAGAGTTTAATTGCCTCTAAGGTCTATAGATACTTGAAGGAATATTTACCAATAGAGCGGTAGAGCTTTTGGCAAGATAGAAAGTGAGTAGTAAGGAAAGGAAAAACTATTTTAGAAAGGGACTAAATGTTATTAAGAATGAGAGAGAATTGTGGGGTATGGGTGATCAAATGGTAGCGTAAGTGAATTTAGTTCTCACTTGCTTCATCCACCAATTTAATCAAAAGGAATAGAGGTGCTACCCAAAAATTTTAAAACATATCCAACATAGTTGAGTTGGAAAGCTTTCATTGTTTCTCATTAGGCCACACTACTAATATAACTTTTTTTTAACTAATATTAACAATTTGTCACATCAACAAGTGTGAAATATTTTTGTTAAATTTGTTGTGTTTATGGACTCTCTCACCTCTATAAATCTTGTTTTTGTAAAGAACAAGACATTGAGAACTTTCTTTTTCATTAAATAATCCTTGTTCCATTTTTGGACTTTGGAATTAGCTTGTATCTTTGAAGATTTTTAACTTATTTACTTAAGTAGTTAAAAAATTTATTTTTTCTAGGTAAGAATGTAAAGGTATTTTTATCTGCTTTCAACAAATCGAAAATCCAAACCAAACACATATCTCAATGATGTGTGTGTTGCTCACAAGTTGGGGTTGTTTTTGGGGTCAATTGAAAAGTCCCAAACCCAACAACTCCAAAACCCAAATAATATGTGTAGAATCTGTTCTTTGTAGAGTGTAGACTGACTGATACTGAAGTGTGTAGGTGCCTAAAAGAAGCACACGTGCCAGGCACGTGTAAAGATCCTTTCCCTTTGACTGGGGATTTTTTTCAAAATAACAATATTTTGTAAACAATTTCGTTAGTTAACACAGTTTCTAAACTATTTAAGAAACTAAAATCTCAAGCTTATTGGGATTTTGCTGTAGTTACTCGGGCATAACAGACTCAAGTTCCTTGATCTGGCCCCAAATCGAGCTCAGGAGACTTGAGTTTCATATAGAACCCATCTCTAACAAATTCTTCAAGTTTTACATAGAATCCATCTCTAGCAAATTCTTTAAACCTAAACCAACAAAATACAGGTACAATTGTTCTGATAAAAACCCAAACTGTTGGGGACATATTTTTATGTAATTGGCATATACTTTGACAAAACGCACTTTACTTGTATTTGAGTAAATCTAAGTAGGTTCAAGATGATCATTACAAGTGATTAAATTGAAGACATGAAGACTACTTAAAAACTGCTCAAGAAAAGTACAATCTGTAGGTCTCGATACCTCCTCGACAGAAGCTCAATCTGTCAAGAGTCATTAAAGCTCGATAGATGTCTCGATCGATCGAGCTTACAGATTTTCAGATTATAGCCACAATATTTTTATTCTAAAAGGCTATTTGTTTATGGGTTTGTATAATCCTTATTGGACTAAGAAAGCCCAAGATTTATGTAAACCTATTTGGAATAGGAGAGCTCATTAAGCTCCTATTTAAAGGAGGTGGAAAAAGAAAAAACCTAACGCTAGAGAGCTTTATAAGGTTTTCTTTTTGAAACCCTAGCCTACTCCTATAGAAGAAAGAGTTCTTGCTGCGTTTCTTGTATGCCTTTGAGTTTTGTAATCAAGCAAAGTCTCTTGCACCAACATTGAAGATCTTATTGGTGTTTCTATGTGAAGCTGCTGCCAATCAACTACAACAATCAAATGGTTGCTGTGGAGTTAGTCACATACTGGGATTCGTGCAAAAGAGTAAGCTGTGTACTGGGATCCGCACATCAAATTGGTTAGTCATGTACTTGGGAGCCGTGCATCAAAGATGGGAACTGTCACTACAAATCAAGTCCAATTGGGTATTGGGGTAAGAGTTCAACTGTAGGTTGGTAAGGTACTTGAGATTCCTATCGCTTGTTGTGATAATAGTGGAGTTTTGGGAGTGGTGACTTGAAAATCATCCGGTGGGGTTTTTGCCGTCAGGCTTTTCCCCATTCGTAAACAAATCACCGTGTCATTTAATTTTCGCTGCATATTTAGTTTTTGGTGATTTGTTTGTGCTACCACGCGTTTGCATGATAAATTGATTAATTAATAACTTGGCTAATTAATTAATTAATTTCTATCACAAGGGGTCAATTCAGTTTGTGGCCTATCACAAACCCTGCAAACTCAAACCCAAACCTAACAAACACACCACCACCACCGATCAGAACTCACAAACCCAAAACCAACAATCGTGCCACAACTCATCCTGATCAGAGCCCTAAATCAAAGCCCAACAAACGCTATTCATACCCGCGGAGAAGAAGAGGAGGCCCATACCCACTTGTTCTCATCTTAGTGGCGAATTAGGTCTGTCTCTCTTTTTCTTCGATTTTCCTTTTTTTTTTTTAAAAAAAAATTCCAAGAGCAGCTCTGATGTCGGTGCTGAGATCGTGATTTTTGAGTTGGAGAAGAAGAAGGAAGAAGGAAGTTCTTTGGTTTTTCAGACCAGGAACTTGAGATTTACATATTTGATTTCCCTCCAAAAATCGAGTTTTTAAGACACGATTTGCTAGCAAAGTTGAGTCTAACTAATTTGAGATGTTAGATTTCTAAATAGTTTGAATATTGTGTTAACTAATGGAATTGTTTGCAAAATATTGTTTTCTTTTAGAAAAAAAAAAAATCCCTTCGACTTTTCTCCTCTAGGCCTTCCCTGTCTGTCTAGCTGTTACTCTTTACCATTGCTGTCTCTCTCTCTCTCTCTCTCTCTCACCATTTCTGTTAGCCTCACTATACATTTCCTCAACTTTCACGTATATACAAATTCAAATTCTACCTAAACTTTTCATCCAAACCCCTACACTTCAATTCAGTTTCAATTTCAATAATTCTACCACTTTCTCCTACTTAACATTCAAAATTTCCCAACACCCTTTCTCTCTCAGAGTTAGGGTTAGGGTTTTATTCGTTTCTGTAATGACTTTCACCTCCTGCAATGGCCCACACTTTCTCTTCCTCATACACCTTCAAATTCTTCCTTCTTAGCTTCCTCCTCACCATAAACCTTACCTTCTGCTTCACCAACGATGAATTCTCGATTCTAGGGTTTGATGACCATCTCATCGATGCCTTTCACGGGGATTACACTCCACCGTCACCGCCTCCACCTCCTCCGCCGCCTCACCCTCCCTCGCTCATTTGCGAGGACGATCTTCACGGTATTGGGTCCCTTAACACCTCCTGTGTCCTCAACTCTAGCTTAATTTTCTTTGATGATGTCTATATAGAAGGAAATGGAAGCTTATTTATAGGTACTGGTCTGAATTTGAGTTGTGCTGTGTTTGGTTGCTCAATTACGGTTAATATGAGTGGGGGTTTTAGTTTAGGTAGTAATTCGGTTATAATCGCTGGGTCGGTGAGGGTGTATTCGTGGAATGCGAGTTTGTTTAAGGGGTCAATGATAAATGTGAGTGCAATGGCGGGTATTCCCCCGGCACAGACTAGTGGCACGCCATCAGGGGTGCAGGGTGCTGGCGGAGGGCATGGTGGGAGGGGTGCTAGTTGCGTATTGGATAACACAAAGCTCCCGGATGATGTGTGGGGTGGTGATGCCTATTCATGGTCATCTTTGGATGCCCCCTCGAGTTATGGGAGTAAGGGCGGGACGACTGTTAAAGAAGAAAATTATGGCGGTGAAGGTGGTGGGAAGATTTGGATTGAGGTGAACACTACGATGGAGGCTAGTGGGGATCTTTTCGCGGATGGAGGCGATGGCGGTGTCAAGGGTGGAGGAGGGTCTGGTGGTAGCATTTTTGTTAAAGCTCAAAGAATGTAATTATCTTTCCTTATTGCAATTTAATTCGAAATAGAAATAATCATCAAATAATGCTTTATGCTTATGCAAATTGTTATATCTAGTTGATAATGAATTGTTAAGCTACCAGTTTATCATGTCTGATTTATTTTTGTCATTCTGCTTCCTTCGGGAAAAAATTTTATTGGTCACCTTTTTATTGCTTAACATGTGTCATATGTTTCCTTATATTTCCATATGATTTCTGAATGGTTCATTGCTTCTAACAGTGCATAATGTCATAATCTGCTTAATGCTAACATCTCAAGCCAAAGAAAGGCCCAGTTCTAATACTACATGATTTAAGGAACAAGGTTTTTAGCTTGAGATATCAGATATTACATTCTTCACCAGATTAAATGAAAATGTTTTAATTACGATGTCATGACCTGGTAACAACTGTACCTTCTCGTAATTGCTAATATAGCCCAAATCAACCTAGCACATGCCACAACACTCCACAATTTGAAGTCACACAAAAATCCATACAATCTGGGTCTGGGGTATTACAATCAATGCCTAGTTTAGAGTTTTAATTAGTATTTTTTCCCATTAGTCAAACTTATGTCAGGACCATCGAATAGATTCCCAGTTGATCCCCACATTCTCATGTTTTGAGGGACCTTATAGCAACTGTATAGAGATGAGTGTAGGGTGAATATTCTATCTATACTACTCTTTAAGGGGTTTCCCCTATTTGGAATCCTCATTTTGTGGTTCAAAAATACCCCTGCGCCCAACATTTAAACAGATTCAAAATTGGAGGATAACCTAGTAAAAATACATCTCAAACTCACTCTTTTGTTGGTTTTCAAACTCAACTCTCCCACGTAATCCTCATTTTCTTTTTTCTTTTCTTATTTTCCATTATCAAGACTTATCTGTCTCTTTTGTCCCTTTTTTTTCACTGTTTCCTAACTCTAATCGCACTTTTTTTTTTTTTTTTCAAACCTCTTCTTCGTAATCTTGAAATTTAAAAAAAAAAAAAATCCTAATATAAAACTACTACTATAACTTCTCATTCATATCCTTAAATTTAGGTACTACCATATATATATATATATATATTTTTTTTTTTTTCTTTTTCTGAATGTCAAGCCAGTTGCCAAAACAAAAACTTAAATAAATGCCCTCTCTCCCTCCCTTTCTTTTTCACTGAGACATAAGCAGAGGTAATTTTCTTAATGCTCATCTTTTTTTAATGTTTTCTTGCTAGCATGTTAGTATGTGTGTCTTTATTTTATACAAGTTTATAATTCTGAAAAGATTTTCCTCTAACTCTCTTTAGGTGTTCAAACTTGAAACACTCTTCTATTCTAGAACTGGTGTATATTTCAATTGTTCACTTTGTATATAGAAACGCAATTTTTTTTTTTTTTTTTAAATTTAAAAAAACTAGCCTCTGAAGTGTTCAGAGGCTAGTTATTTATAACTGGCTTAGAAACATCCTCAACTAATAATAACCCTCTGTGAAGAACAGGACTGGAAGTGGCAGGATAAGCGCCACCGGGGGTAATGGATTTGCTGGAGGTGGGGGTGGAAGAGTTTCCATCCATGTTTTCAGCAGGCATGATGATACACAAATCTTTATTTATGGTGAGACTCAGATTATTATTTCACGATATGTTTTTATCCTTAAATAAATGCATCATAAAACTTCATTTTGGGTCATTTGGTGAAAAACTTATATTTGAAACAAGCTTTTGAACTTTCCAATTTTTGTATATTATTACTGGTATATGTGCTTCAATATACTGTTTCAGCACATTATCGTTTTAAAAATATATTAAGTGATTCAGGAAAAGAAAAAAGAAGAGGAAGAGATTAGTGGGGGAGAGAGGAGGAGGAGATGGTGTGGTATGAAGTTTTTTTTTTTTTTTTGGGGGGGGAGTAGGGGTTGGCTTATGACTAGAAAGGTAGTCATACCTAGTGCATAAAGCTTCTACTTGTCCCTTTTTTTTATGGGAGAGGTTGAAGAAAGGTAGAGTATGCCTGAAAATTTTCTCTTCTTTAAATGAACTTCTAGGTTGTGATAAACTTATTCCATCAAGTTAGTCAAAGGCAAAAGGCAACCTTAAGGCACCAAGACTTGGTATCACCCTAGGCTTGAGGTGATGAAAAGACACTCACCTGAGTGGTGCAAGCCGCCAAATTCTAAATCTAGTTATCATACATATAACAAACTCAAATCACATGTTTCCTATTAGACATGATTGGAATTTTTCAAACTGGTAGGAGGCTTTATTAATTAATCTTTTAGCTTTGATAGTTTCTCTATGTGTGTGTGTGTGTGTGTGTATTTCATATATAAGCTTGTTATAAAGTTCAAAAAAACTTTATAACAAGCTTATATATGAAAATACACACACAGAGCAACTATCAAAGCTAAAAGATTATGATTGATATTTTAAAGATAAAATCTAATTCTAAATTGAGGAGAGAGAGACCCACTGACTTGAATCATATTTTAAAACTACTCTTTTTTTCGAATTACAAAATACCCTCTCTTTTTTTGCTGAATTTATTGAGGCTCTCGCCTCAAGCACCTTATAGGTTGTTTTAGGCACTCTCCTAGGCCCTTAAGCAGGCTCTTTACTAAAGGTGCCTTGCCTTAGGGCTTCTGAGGCATTTTAGTGGCATATCACCCGAGCGGCCGGCTCGCCTTTGACTGCAATGTATAGCAGAAAGCTTTAACTATATATCCAAAAGGGTGGTTTGATAAATCCTGATAGTGGGCAGAGAATGCATGAATCAAGTATGCCATATGAACAAAAAAGATGGTTGGTATACATCTCAAGGAGAATTCTACAAGAGAAATCTTTAATTAAAAATTTAAAATTTTAAAGAAAGATAATGTGCAGTTTTTTTTCAAGCCTGTGCAAGAGAATACTATTTGGTGGATGGAAGATATGCATCTTTGTTTAATTGATCTTTTTTGGTTCCTAACACTAATTAGGGGTTCATTTATTGACTAATCTGACTGTTTGATCTGACAGATTAAGTGGCAAATAGGTTTAAGCCTGGAGTATTTGGTCTGTTGGTTGGTGGTTGAATTATAAATTCTAAGCTTTCTAGTGCATCTATTTCCTAATTTTTGTTTTAATTAGAGCTGATTACTTTGTTTTCTATCAGTTTGCATGGTTTTTGCCCATGAAAAAGGGTTGACTCAAATATTATTGAGTTTGATAAAAATATTTGCAGTTAATTAGTTGCCTTTTTGTGTTCATATCCCGGTAGAGGAAAATTTTGTTTACTATTTTATTTATCAAAAAAAATTAGTTGCCTTTTTGCTGCAAGTTTTAGAGATATTGACCTTGCTGCCTTTTTTCCCAATAATTTAGGAGGAGCTTTGTCTCCATATAGGTTGCGATACTAATGTAGGACAAACTAGGAAATATCCCGGCGTGTATTGAACCAACAAAGGCCAATGTGCCTATTGCTCAAACGCTCAATTTTATTAATCAACTCATTCTATCACCTTTGAATACATTGAGCACAATATATATAAAAGACTCCTACTAGTAGTAATAGGATTCCTACTAGTATTAGGACTACTAATAAAACCTAATAATAAAACTTGGACCCAAAGAAAATAAACCTAAAATACTTAGAATATTCTAGAAGATCCTAGACTCAACTAAATTACCAAAAATACCCCTAATTCACAGGAATTGCAGAGATTACAGCTTTGCCCCTGAATATAAAATTGACCATAACTAATAAAATAAAAACCCAAATTAAAATCTGTTTTAACCCTAAAAGACTCATACTTAGACCATTAAAATGACATGACTTTCAATTCAATTGGACTTCACATGAGGACCCAATAAAATAATTCTTGAATAGGAAAATTTGCAAAGAAATAGCATATTAATCTTCCATGACTTCATAAATAACCACAATTATGTTATCTCATGCTTGTCATTTTGTTTGCAGGAGGAAAGAGTTTAGGCTGTCCTGATAATTCAGGTGCTGCAGGGACATATTATGATGCTGTTCCTCGGAGTCTCGTTGTCAGCAATTACAATAGGTCCACAACAACTGACACACTTCTGTTGGAGTTTCCTAAACAGCCACTTTGGACAAATGTTTACATTGAAAATCATGCAAAGGCTTTGGTCCCTTTGTTCTGGAGCCGTGTTCAGGTCATTGAAGCGCTAACATCTAGTGGCCCTATTTGAATGTATTCTGTGTTTAATTCCTTTATAGGTGATGATTGTTTTATGCTGAGACAAAGATGATTCTTTTACCGGACAATATCCTAACTATGCATTTACATGTCAACATCACCCATTACACAGATTACAATAATGGCTCAATTTGAGAATACTGAATGATAAACTTAGCATGGTAGCTTGAGGTGGTTGTCAAAAACTTATCATTGGATAATAAATATATTCTAGTATTAGGAACAATTTTTCTTGTTTATGCATCTTCTATATATCCAGATAATAACACTTTGTTATACTTGAATTTGAGTGCTCAACAAAGTATGTTGCTGCACATGACTTCCTTATAGCTGGTATAGTTGTTGGGGTTGTAACATTATTGTTTTGCTTCTTCTCAAAGAAAGAAGCTCATGTCAATAAGCAAATTGTTTCAGAGAACTCTCTTTAGGAGTCAGTGTGTGGAATAGAGAGAGAATTTAATTTTGATTAATGCCATAGGAACATTGTGAAAAGTTTAAAAGAGTTTCTATGCAAACTGTGAAGTAGAAGTCAGTAGGCCAAAACTCCTTATTAAAAAATCTCTCTCTCTCTCTCTCTCTCTCTCTCTCTTAAGCAAACTATGTCATCCATAGTTGATAGTTTTTTGTTAATAGGTTTGTCTCTGTTTGAACTATATAGTCATGGTCGATGGGTTTATTTTATTTAAAATTAATAATGCATTTTACAGGTTCGTGGACAAATTCATTTATCATGTGGTGCAGTTTTGACCTTTGGGCTTGCACATTTTGCTACATCAGAGTTTGAGTTAATGGCTGAAGAGCTTTTAATGAGTGACTCTACTGTGAAGGCAAGTGAGAAGCATTTTGTGTTTTTTTGCTTGTTTTTCTTTATAATTTTGATTTTAGATTCAAGAATTTCCTTTTAGTCATAAGATGCCCCCTTGCATTTTTTTTTTAAATAGGAAAAGCCCACTTTAGAATAATTATTTGACATGCTGTGGTGGTGTATTTTATCTCCCTTCTGAATGATGTAACCTTCGTAAGGCATATTTATCTGAACTTCATTTTTATTACATTGCCTCTATTGCCATAAGGAATAGTTTCAATCTTTTCACATCCACCCATCTTCTTTTGTTAAATGTTTATTGTGGATTATTGGTTAGATATGCTGATCTTCATGTTACATACAATTATATTTAGATATATGGAGCTCTTCGTATGTCTGTCAAAATGCATTTGATGTGGAATTCCAAAATGCTTATAGATGGTGGTAGCGATTCACTTGTGGCAACATCATTACTTGAGGCCAGCAATTTAGTAGTTCTCAAGGTACTTAATTTTCAATATTTTCCCATTACCTAACTACCCTTCATGTTGCTTTCATGTACGAGATTATGTTTCCATATTTGGTTGTCAGGAATCCTCTGTGATACATTCTAATGCAAATCTGGGAGTTCATGGACAAGGTTTTTTGAATTTGTCTGGACCAGGAAATCTGATTCAAGCACAACGGCTGATTTTATCATTATTTTATAGTGTCAAAGTAAGGTTTAGTTCCTTCATGTATTTTTTATTAACAACTTTCTTTGGAACTGTACTACAGGTTTATGAGAAAAAGTCATGGGTTAGGTTAATTTAGGAAAAAATTATTGCAACAACAATATATAAAAAGCCAATGAGCTCTAGTTGAAATGACACCTACTCCCTATGTAAGAGCAAGGTGGATGGTGAGGTCATGGGTTCAAAACCCACATGTGCATGGTATTGCCTGAAAAAAGTGTGTATATATATATATATATCTCTCCAAGTTGAGGGAATGAAAAAAGCAGAGGAAGACCAAAAATCACATTAGTACAAGTAATAAAAAAGTATATGTTAATTACAGGAGTAACAGAGAGTATGACTTTAGATAGAGTAGAATGAAGGAAAAGAATACATATGGCCAACCCTAACTAATTTGTCAAGAATCCATAGCCGACCCCAAATTTTGGAACTAAGAATATTCACTCGTGCAAAAATTTCTGTCAATTTTAGCATAAGAACCTACTTTTTCTATTTTATATACTTTTCAAATCAGCCCACTTCAGATTATCTATTTTACACTACATTTCATTAAAATATCAAATTTTCTTGATTTTTAAATTGGATCTCTTTCTTCAGACAACCACCACCATCCACTCTATTCCGTCATTCTCAAGATACATAAAGAAAGAATAAACAACTAAATGCAAAATGAATAGTGTCAGTGTAAATTTATATGGTTATTGTAGCAAACTTGTAAATTTGCATAATTATATATGGACTGATGTGGGTGTTTTTAGGCAAAATTGTGTAAATTCTACACATTTTTTCTATTATACACAGACTGATGTAAATGCTCTAAGGTTTTTTTTAATTATTTATTGTTATATATATTTTTTCTATTTGATTCTGTCTCCAATATGCTCTTATGGTGTTTCTTGTTGCGAATTCTGAATTTTTAGTATTTTGCTACTATATTCGCATGGCAATTAAATCTACTCTGTAGCTTTACCATTTGCTCATGTGGTGATCCTATCTTTATAACATGAAGGTTGGACCTGGATCTGTTTTGCGAGGTCCCCTGGAGAATGGAAGTATTAATGATTCGTAAGTGATAATTATGTATTCCATAATGCTAATGATTCGTAAGTGATAATTATGTATTCCATAATGCTTCCATTACTTATTCAGTTTAATATTCGTTCTTTTGGATTTACCATTTTGTTTTAAAAATCATTCTTCTGGATTTGATAGGACGCCGAAGCTCTACTGTGAACTTGCAGATTGCCCCATGGAACTGCTTCATCCTCCAGAAGACTGTAATGTGAACTCTACGTTGCCCTTCACTCTTCAGGTGTTCCATTAGCCAGATTGAGCACTAAGTACTTATCTGGTCATATTAGTGAATGGCTCAAGCTATTAATTGGAGAATGGCCTTTGTATATCTCAAAATTGATTGGATTGGTTTCTGTTGCAGATTTGTAGGGTTGAAGATATCATTGTTGAAGGCATTGTAACAGGATCTGTTGTTCATTTCCACTGGGTTAGAACTGTGGTTGTCCACTCTTCTGGAGCAATTAGTGCATCTGGGCTGGGTATGACCTTTGCCTCTTTTGTTAAAAATTCACACAATAATAACCAACCAATTTATGGAGTTTTCAATTCACAAACAGAATATCTTTCTTTGGAAACATATTTTTCGTTCTGCCATTTATTACATTGTTAAATTCATGTTTCATAGTTAACTGAACCACACATCTCTCAGTTGCATCCTGTTGTATGGATTCTTCTTGCTTTATTGGTTCTATGCAGGCTGCATTGGTGGAGTGGGCAAAGGAAGAATTACTGAAATTGGTCTTAGTGGTGGCGGTGGACATGGTGGCAGAGGGGGTGATGGGTATTATAATGGCAGTTTTATTGATGGTGGCGGTGCCTATGGAGATGCTGATTTACCTTGTGAGCTTGGTAGCGGTAGTGGAAATGATAGCCTTGCTGGTGCAACTGCTGGAGGTGGTATTATCAGTAAGTCTTTGAATGTGTTTAGTTAGTATTTTTTTTTCCCCAATTCTGTTGTGTACTCTAGATGAGACTAAAGTAATGCGATCTTAGGTGCCATTAAAGGTACGAAGCTGAGACATTAAGCATATTATTCCCTCCATCCCAATTTTAAGGTCTCGGTTTCTCTCTTTTGAGACATTTCAAAATGCATATATAATTTCTTCAATTTCCTGTATTTTCCTTATTTTTTTTTAAAGGGAACAAAATTCTTTAAAAATCGTGTTATAACTAATATAAAATAAATGGCACTTTTAGAAAGAGCACTATGTTTTTACTTCTCAAAAAAAAAAAAAAAAAAAAAAATAGTAGTCGTGCCATTTCAAACCCATAAATATAAATATGAAGGGAAAGGGTAATGTCTTATTCATTCTTTACTCACACATAGGGCTGACTGAGGAGCTTGAATCCCAACATGATCACTCGTTTAAGCCTCATTCATGATGCATAGTTTTCATGTTGCAAACCTTTCCTTATATCCGAAACTAGCAGAAGGCTCACATGTTCTACGTTAACTGCCTGTTGAAATCAACAAAACGGAAAAGATCTACAAGCACTACCTTACCAATTATTGAAAGGCTTCCACTCCTTGTCTTGAATAGTGTGAACAGGAACAATACTTGTAATGAAAATGTTGAAGACCAATTTACCACAATTGTGAGCTTAGTGTAAAGGAGAATGCTGTTTCTCTCAACTAAATAAGTTTCTAGTACCCAAAACACCTCATGAAGTGAAGCAGACTACAAAACATGCATGCAGGAAATGCTTTATTTTTTATAGATGAATAATAATTTTATTGACTAAAAAAGAGACACCACCCAGCACATGGGAAATGTATCAAAGGTGCAATGCAATCAACAAAGATTACAGTAATAAAGAAAATCTAGCAAACTAGAGTGACTGCTCAAAGAAGCCATCCAATCATACAAAAGGCATAGTAAAATAAACTTCACTTCCAGCATGGATTGTTCCAAGCCTTCGAATGTCCATCTATTCCATTCTCTCCAAAGAATCCACATGAGGCCTAAAGGAATAGCATTCCAAATCTCTCCATTACAGCGTCTTGCATATTGACCCTTCCAACAAGCCAGTAGCTCCACAACCATTTGTGGCATAGACCTTTGATCCACTGATGCTTGCTTACACATACAGCACCAATCCACTAGGATCCTGCCCAAGGCAGCGGTCCAAGCTAAAAAAAAACAAGCTACTTTGGCAGGGACTTTAACCTTCCAAATACTCTTCCAAGGAAAAGGACGCATTCCCACATGTGGCACTCTATGGTAAGACTTTACTTCAAAAAACTTACTCTTAGTATTTATCCGGTAATTCGTATCCTCAACACCCCTTCGTACCTTTGTAGTATAAATCTGACAGAAAAAGATCTGCCAGGATGCCCATATCCCAATCATGTAGAGCTCTCTATTAAAAGTAACATCCCATTGCGTCCAATCTTTCCTACAGCTTAATAATTCCACAACAGCAACATCCTTCTTTTGAGCAAGAGTATATAAACCAGGAAATACCTCTTTAAGCGTTCACCACGCCGCCAATCCTGCCAAAAGTGAACATTGGCACCATATTCCACTCAAATTTGATTAAACCATAAAATTGATCCCATCCCTTCCTAATATGCTTCCACATGAACCATGAGCAGCAACACCCTTCTTTTGAGCAAGAGTATATAAACCAGGAAATATCTCTTTAAGCATTCACCACGCCACCAATCTTGCCAAAAGCGAAGATTGGCACAATATTCCACTCAAATTTCTTTTGGCATATTCTGCGATTCATGTTAGTATAGAGAGTTTTTTTTTTTTTTTTAGCTGGTATCCACATTCTGATACTAAATAAACAGTCCTGTTATCAAATTTTCCAGTACCTGCTAAGACCAATGATCTTTTATTTTTTACTTTTTATTTTTCCCTGATCTTGATTGTCTTGGCCAAGTTATATTATGTTATTTATGATTTTTTTCTTTGATGGATACTCATAATTTTATAAATTTGGTCTTGTAAACAGTCATGGGTTCAATAGAGCACTCATTGTCAAGTTTGTCTCTCGATGGTTCACTTAGAGCTGATGGAGAAACCTTTGGAGAAGATGGTAGGACTTTGTCAAGCATAGGACCTGGGGGTGGATCAGGTGGAACTATTCTTTTTTTTGTTCGTTCATTGGCACTTGGTGGTGGTTCTTTTATCTCAACTGGCGGAGGACATGGTAGTAAGAGCGGTGGTGGCGGCGGCGGTGGTGGACGAATTCACTTCCATTGGTCAGATATACCAGTCGGGGATGCATATCTACCCATAGCAAGTGTGAAGGGGAGCATTTATACCGGGTTTGTACATCTTTGTCTGTTCCATACAATATACCTATGATGATCAGGTTGTCCAAATTTACTGTCATCTTGGCCTAAATTAGTCTCTTACATAGTGTTAATGTCTTCTGTGATAGCTCTGTTACTTCCTGATGTTTCCAATGGAGACGACCAAAGAATCCCCCTCACCCACTTAAAATGTATCAGAAAAAAATTTGCTTCTCCAAGTAAAAGTACTTAACATAAATGTTATTCAGAGGGGGTGGGTGGAGGTTCAAAACATTGAGTGATTAGGTTACAACTTATGGAAGAGAAGGCCAATAATTTCTTGGTTTCCCATAACTAAATCCGAATGCTTTGTTGACACTGTGATGATCTGGTTTTCTCTTCAGTATTACCACCATTTTGGTCTTTGTGAAATCAAGCAGGCTTTGAGACCCTTTTTTTCCCCTTTCTCCCTAATTGCAGGGGAGGAGTTGGTAGAGGTCAGGGCCGTGCAGGGGAAAACGGTACAGTCACTGGGAAGGCCTGCCCAAAAGGGCTTTATGGTACCTTTTGTGAGGTAGATTTTTCATCGACATATCATTTGATTTCTGGACTTCTTTCAAGGTCTATGTGGTATTAGTAATGTATAATGTTTAACATGGAGTTAAAATGCGATTATAATTGATGTTTAGTGTAGTTGGCATAGCTTCAAAACTGTAGTTGACTTCCTAGTTTGGTTGGTTTGAATTATTTACTGCATAGACTTTTCAAATTGTAGTTGGATCCTTAAGTATCAGTTTGTTGGTGAGATAGTTCACTTCGCCAATTCACCTTCATGATAATTTTATGAAGTTGCTTATTTTTTATTTATTTATATGTGCTTGTGTTTACTGTATGAATAATTGTGCTTCAGGAATGCCCTGTTGGCACGTTTAAGAATGTCAGCGGGTCTGATAGAGCCTTTTGTCATGATTGCCCATCACATGAGCTTCCACATCGTGGCATATATATTACTGTTCGAGGTACCTCTAATAATTAACTGCTACTCACTTCTGGGCAACAGGACATTACATTGCTGCAAGCTTTATTTTGAACTTTTTTTTTCCAAAATATTTCTTTTCCAAGATTTGGAGACTCATTGAGTGGTGATAAAAGTGGGTTTTCCTTTCTTCTTCTCCTTTATTTATATATTTAATTTAAATTCTACCACGGATGGTCAAAGTCTTGTTAGACAATAATAAACCATAAAGACCTCCCCTCTCTCTGGGTTACTTAGTTCTTAAATCTCATTCCAATCCCTTTAACAGGTGGTGTTACTGAGGCTCCTTGTCCATACAAGTGCATCTCTGACAGATATCACATGCCGCATTGTTATACAGCACTTGAAGAGTTGGTGTACACTTTTGGTGGTCCATGGTTATTCGGCCTTATTCTCTTGGGTATCCTCATCCTGTTAGCTCTAGTGCTTAGTGTTGCTCGGATGAAATTTGTTGGTGGGGATGAATTACCAGCCCTTGTTCCTGCTCGACCTGGCTCTCGAATTGACAATTCCTTCCCTTTCCTAGAGTCATTAAATGAGGTCCATCTCCAATTTCTTCCTTTTGCTATTCATGCTTTCTCATCTGACATACTGATAGTAATGCACCAACTTAAAAGGCCTGCTTTGGTTTGCTACTTATTGTTCTGAGGTTGATCATTTGGTTTCAGGTTTTGGAAACAAATAGAACAGAGGAATCACAAGGTCATGTGCACAGAATGTATTTCATGGGGCCAAATACTTTCAAGGAACCTTGGCATCTACCTCACTTTCCTCCTGAACAAGTAAAAGAGATTGTGTAAGTTATTTATCTCTCTCTGGTGTATGAATTGATGGTTAGATGTCTGCTGCACTAATAATGCTGTCTAATATTTTGTTATAATAATAAAGCTATTTATTTCATTGTCATTGCAGTTATGAGGATGCGTTCAATAGATTTGTGGATGAGATCAATGGCTTAGCTGCTTATCAGTGGTGGGAAGGATCTGTTTACAGCATTCTCTCTCTTCTTGCATATCCACTTGCATGGTCATGGCTACAGCGGTGTCGAAAGAAGAAATTACAGTGTCTTCGTGAATTTGTTCGATCAGAATATGATCATGCCTGCCTACGATCTTGCCGTTCACGTGCTCTCTATGAAGGGCTTAAGGTTAATATCTTTACAAAATATATTCCCAAATTTTCTTCTCTATCTTTAAAATTATGGGTTTCTTTGGAGTTAGTGGGTTTGAGGATGTTAATAACATAGATCTAGAGGCTCTATAACTTATGCAATCTATTGTTTTGTAATGTGCAACATTATTCCCAATCTTCAGGTTTTTAAAACCTTGTCGGGAAAACATGTGTTGGGTTTGTTAACTAAACCCTAACACATAAAATATTATTTATATATAAAGGATTACAATGATATTACTATTTTCGCCTAGCTTATACCCATAATACTCCCCCTCAAGCTGGAGAGTATATATCATACAATCCTATCTTGTTACATAATAAACTCAAAGGAGCCTTACATAAAGCTTTGAGAAACATATCAGCAATTTGGACTTTTGTAGAAACATATGGAGTAACAATTACACCATCTTCTACTTTCTACTTTTTGTCGAGTAATATGACAATCTACTTCTATAGGCTTGGTTCACTCATGGAACACATGGTTGGAGGCAATGTGAATTGCTGCTTGATTATCACAATGCATAGTCATAGGCACCTCCACAACAGATTTTAATTCCTCAAGTAAATGCTTAATTCACTTAAGCTTACATGATGTGTGTGCCGTGGCTATATACTCAATCTCTATGCTAAATTTGGCTGCAACAATTTTTTTATTACTTTTCTAGGTAATCAAGCTTCCTTCGAGAAAAGTGTAATACCCAGTAGTGGATTTTCTATCTGAGTGACCCTGCTCAAACAGCATCAGTAAAGGATTCTAGCCGTAGGTGACCATTAGCTTTATACAAAAGATCACGACCTGGATGTGCTTTAAGATACCTCAGAATTCGAATAACTGCCTCCTAATGTGGAAGGCGAGGATTTTTACTAATTGCAAATGATATATATAGGCGAGTAATTGTCAAATAATTAAGTTTATCAACCAAACGATGATATCTCTTAGTATTAGATAACAGCTCCCTTTGATGTTCATACTATTTGACATTAGGATCCATAGGAGTCTCCATTAGATTAAATCCTAACAAGCCAGTTTCTTCCAAAATATCCAACACATACTTTCTTTGCGATAAACTGATGCCTTCTTTAGATCGTGCTATCTCAATACCCAAGAAATAATGAATTTTTCCCAGATCCTTAGTTCAAAAGGAATTTTGAAGGCATCTCTTTAAATCATCAATACCCTTGTCATCACTAGTGATTATAATATCGACAAAATCTTTTCTCTTGCAGAGGTATGAGAAAACACAGAGTGATCAGATTGGCAATGTCACAATCCAAACTTTAACACTACTTCACTGAATTTACCAACTCTGGGTGATTGTTTAAGACCAAAGACGGCCTTATGCAACTTACACACTTTTCTAGACTTCCCCTAAGCAACAAACTCAAGTGGTTGCTCCATATACACCTTTTCCTTGAAATCCCCATTCAAGAAGGCATTTTTAACGTCTAACTGAAGTAGTGGCCAGCCCAAATTAGCAACTAAGGAGATCAAAATCCTGGCAGAAGAAATTTTAGCAACAGTAGAGAATGTCTTTGAATAGTCAACGCTGTATGTTTGGTTATACCCTTTGGCATCCAAGCGAGCCATCAAACACTCAATAGAACCATCAGGCAAGTATTTTACAGTATACACCCAATGACAACCAACAATAGTTTTTAAGTTTTTCGTGGAGGACTAGTAGCTAAATCCCAAGTAGCATTTTGAGACAAGGCAGACATTTCTGCTTCCATTGCAGACTTCCAACCAAGGATGGTCATAACCTCATGGACAACTTAGGAACAACAATTGAATTCAAGGACGTGGTAAAAGCAGGGAGAGATGAAGACAAATGGCCTAAGAGACAAACTGAAAGATAGGATGAGAGGTACAAGTACATTTACCTATGCGTAGAGAAATTGGAAGAGAGATAGGGTTAGGAGGCAGATCACTAAGCAGGAAAGAAGTCTCAGTTGGAGGTTTCTGTTGATGACGGTACACCTAGAGTGATTTATGAGGAAAAGATTTGCTAGGAGACAGGTGGTAAGCGAGGAAGACAAGTAAGAGAACTTTCACTTCCAACCAAATGAGAGAAATAGGATTGAGACTCATTAAAGGTGACATCAACACTAATGAAATGATGAAGAAGAGTTGATGACTAACATTGGCATCCCTTCTAAGCATGAGAGTACCCCAAGAAAAACACATTTAATTGAACGAGGGTCATGTTTGTCACTCCCTGACCTAAGATATGAGCATAGCACACAACCAAAGATCTTAGGAGGTAGACGAAATAAAGGTGAATTAGGAGAGAGCACAATATAAGGGATCTAACCACCAAAAAGTAGATGGCATGCGATAAATCAAGTGACATGTAGTTAATCAATGGCCTGGTTGTTAGATTTGTGCCAGAAGACTCTCTTCGATTGGTCTCAGTGTTGGGGTCTCTCGAATTGTTTTACTATTACTGATTTTTTTTTGTCTCTTAGAATAGGATTTTGATTCCTTTATTTCTTTTTGTTGCTATGTTGTTCTTTGTTCACTGCCGTGAACTCTGTGTATCTTTTATTCTTTTCTATTAATAATATTACTTTCTTACCAATCAAAAAAAGAAAATAAAATTTTGATTTGGGAACACACATATGAAACAATAGGACACGAGTGACCTCTAACCTCTAACAAATGATGCATTTTGCGTTTAGCAACGCCATTTTTTTGTGGAGTATAGGGGCATGAAGATTGGTGAATTATGTCATGATCATCAAAAATTGAGACAAAGATGTATGAAAATGTTCATGGATCGAAAAATATGAAGTGAAGCATTAAATTGAGTCTTTATTTCCATAAATAAAGTTTTTGAAAATTGAGCACAATTCAGACAAACCTTTCTTTCATAAGATAAAGATAGGTGACCCTAGAATAATCATCAACAAAAATGACAAAATATCTAAATCCCGACAATGAAGTAGTGTTTAAAGGACCCCAAATATCAAAATGAACTAAATGAAAAGTACTACTGACACAACTCTCATACCTAGAGACAAAAGTCACCCTAGGTGTTTACCCAATAGACATGCTCTTCAAATTCTGGAGAGATGGATGACCAAGGCGACAATGATGCTGAAAAGGTGAGATAGCCAAGTGAGAAGCTACTTAATTGGAAGAACCATGCTGATCTAGGTAATAGAGTACACCAGCTTCATGCCCTCCACCAAGAATCTTCCCCACCTTGAGATCCTGAAAGATACAATGAGTGGATAAAAAAATGGCAAGGAAATTCAAAAGTTTAGTAAGCTTACTAATCAACTTAATATTAAAAGGAAAATCAAGAATATATAACAGAAGAGAGACAAAGATTAGGACTGAGATTGGCAATGCCCAAGCCTAAAACTATAGTGGTTAAGCTATATGAAAAAGTAACATTGGAAAAATTGCTAGAGTGCTCTAGGTCAGAGAGTAAACTTGAGGTACTTGTCATATGATCAGTAGCAGCTGAGTCAATAACCTAAGGGTCCTGAGTGTCAAGATAAGCAATGGAAGTACCTTGTTGAGCCAAAGTAGCTGTAGAGCCTGGGCCAATAGGATTAGAATGCATAGACAGGAGGCGATTGTATTCTTCCTCTAGGATAGATGTTGGTGGAAGTGATTGTGAAGTCGGTTCTTCAGCCTGAAAACTAGCTTGGTGAGCTGAGGGTTTACTATACAAGTCCCAACAGAAGTCTACCATATGATTCTCACCATGACAATAACTGCACTTACGAAGGTCACGTTCTCTTCCATTACCCCCTTGTTCATGACCTCCATGGCCTCGATCTCCATGACCACCTCTATTACTCCCCATAGAAGTGGCAAAAGTAGATATATCACTAGAAGGTAATGTATTAGTACTAGAGAAAGGGAATGTAGTAGTACTAGAGTAAGATAATGTGGCTTGTCTAAGTCTACTAAAAACTTCACTCAAGGTCAAGGAAGGGAGGTCTTTACTAGCCAAAATTTGTGATTTCACCGGATCCAAAATTTTAGGTAAGCCAGAGAGGAAGCGAGCAACATGCATATAATCTCGTTGTTTTTCCATAGTTTTAACATTAGAGGAGATGGGTTGATAAATATTAAGTTCTTGACATATACCCTTAAACTTGTTATAATAGTCTTCCAAAGACAAATCACTAAGAGTCATGGAGAGATAAGCTTGATGAAGATCATAAATTTGCTTCATTGTTAACACCAAAGTAAAGTTCCTTGGCCTGTTCTCAAAGAAGTTTAGCAGTTGGTAAGAAAACAAAACTTCAACTGATCTTAGACTCCATGTTATTCCACAAGCAACTCCTAATCTGTGCATCTTCGGCTCTCCAATCAGCATATTTAGAGTCCGTAGATGCGGGGGGTCCACTAATCATGTAATCAAACTTCTTTCTTCCAAGAAGAAACACTTCAACTGCCTGGGCCCACTGAGCATAATTACTTCCATTAAGACAAATGAAAGTAATAGATAACATGTTTGGAGGCAATAAATAATTACTGGGTTGAATGCTAACTTTGGTCTCCATAGCGGCCATCTGATCAATACACCCACAATAAATAAATAAACCAGTGGACCTGAAACCAACTAACTACAACTAGACAAATTCAACACCACAAAGTCCAATAATCAGCAAGTCCAACGGCCATTCACTACAGCCACTCCAACAGGACCAATAAATATCTCCTCAGCAACACAAACAACATCAAACCAGCAAAACAAATAACATCAAACCACCAGCACCAGGTAATATGTCCCATGACCAAACCACAAAAAGAAGAAACAGTAAAGATCACCCGTACAGAAAATCAAAACATAGCTGACTGAAAAACAACAATAATCTGAACCATAGAAAGCAAGATTGATACCCAAGGCAGGAGATCCAGTGGCGGTGCTAAGATCAGATCTATGGCTGGTGGCGAAAAAGTGTGCAGGTGGGTTGGTAGAGGAAGGCGACAAGAACCAGGATGGCATGACGGTCAGCCAGTCAGGTGATGGCAGAACAGTGTTGCGTGAACCACAAAGTAGTGGACGGAGCTAGTCGATGCCTCCAACCATTGTATTTGGGTTCGTCAGTGGGAGGAGGTTGGGTTGTGGTTGTTGGCAGCGGAAAGTGGATGGTTTGTGGTTGTCGGCTGCAGAAAGGTGGTGGGTTGTGGTTGTGTGTGGCTAACGACAGAAAGGGGCTTGCTCTGATATCATGTTGTGGGGAAAATGTGTGTTGGGTTTGTTAACTAAACCCTAACACAAAAATTATTATTTATGTATAAAGGAATACAATGATATTACTGTTTTGCCCGTAGCTTATACACAAAACATACCTTATAATTATGAGATCATTTTGTTGGCATATTAAACTTTCAAAAGTCAATATAAGGCTTATGGATCTTCTTTACATGCCGTCTTCCTTCTTTATTGGTAGATCAATGGCTTCTTTGAGAAACTATCAATAGGATTTACATTGTTGAACATAATTATCTATCACCCAAACCTTCACCTGGTAGTGCATGAGGCAGCAGTTTAGAACTCTTCCTGTTTCATGAGGTAGAACAAAGATTTCTGCCATGGCCCATGGCAGATTGCATGTGTTTATGGATTGAACGAGATTCAAGCTGGGGAAATGGTTGAATTTGCCAGCGGTGGGAAAGGAATAGCCTGTCTTTGTAATACATGATGAATTCTAACAAGCTCAACAACTTATAAATGTGTAATGTCTCTAATTGACTACGATGTAAATCCTTACTGTTCTGATGTGCTTTTGCTAACATCATCTGTTTGCACAAGCATTTTATTGGATTATAATGGATTCAACAATTGCCATGTTAATGGTTATCCTCTTATGTTTCAGGTGTCTGCAACTTCTGATCTGATGCTTGCTTATGTGGACTTTTTCCTTGGAGGGGATGAAAAGAGAGCTGATCTTCCTCCTCGTCTTCATCAGAGATTTCCAATGTCTCTAGTTTTTGGAGGAGATGGAAGTTACATGGCTCCTTTTTCTCTACTCAGTGATAATATTCTTACTAGCCTCATGAGTCAGGTTTGGTATCTATAAATGTATAACGTCTTAAGCTTCTCCTTTATGTGTGTTCTTGCACCGCATATATCATGTATTAGTATACCTAATGGAATGAATCTGCTGATTTTCAATTTTGATCCCCCTTTCAGTCTATTCCACCTACCATATGGTATCGACTTGTGGCGGGTCTAAATGCTCAACTACGCTTAGTTCGCCGTGGACACCTAAAACTATCTTTAGGTCATGTTATAAGCTGGCTTGAAACCCATGCAAACCCTACTTTAAGTACATATGGTGTACGTGTTGATCTAGCTTGGTTTCAGCCTACAGCTTCTGGATATTGCCACTTCGGACTACTGGTATGTGCTATTGAAAATGAAAGTGCCCAGCCATCAATTGAAAGTCAAGAAACATCATTGCCACCTGAGCAACAGTCATGGTAACAATTTGCTTGTGATTCTCTTTGTTGCTGGTCATATGAAGTCATGCTCAATTTTCTTTCCTTATAATTTGCAGTTTGCACAGAAGTGATAGGGTGGAGCGACTAGACCATTCCAGAGTCAGTGAGCATTCAATGACATGCAAGAGGACTTTTGGAGGGATTTTACATGCTAAGAGCTTACGGATGTTTAAAGAGAGGAAGGCTATATGTTATCCTTTCTTTTTCATAGTTCATAACACAAAGCCTGTTGGCCATCAGGTGGTTAAATTGCTTGTAGTCTAGTGTCATTGAATCTACAAAAGATATCCTTATTATAAAATCTGGTTGTATCATTTGGTTTCTGTTCTAACTCTTTATCACCCATTTTTGCAGGATCTTGTTGGTTTGGTCATCTCCATACTACTGTTAGGAGATTTTAGCTTAGTCCTGCTTACTTTGCTACAAATGTATTCTATTTCTCTGTTGGACTTCCTTTTAGTTCTGTTTGTCCTTCCCCTTGGTGTTTTATTTCCGTTCCCAGCTGGAATCAGTGCTTTGTTTAGTCACGGACCTAGGCGGTCAGCAGGTCTTGCCCGTATATATGCTCTGTGGAATATCACATCCTTGATCAATGTTGTGAGTTGTCTCACCCCCTATGTCTTCAATATTCAAGAAAAAATACTTCTTATTTTGTTGAGAACGAATGCTTGAAAGTAAACACAATGATAGGAAGGTTGTTCCAGAAATGTGCCAGTCAATTAAAAAAATTTATTTAAAATTCCAAAAATAATTTTTTTTTCTTCCAATTCTTAATTGCTCACCATGCTTGTGACATGATCATTAAAAGAAATTGTTTCAAACTAGCGTTAATTTAGGAAAGATGGTTTGTAAAATCGTATGAGATTACTTGTATTGGTCAAACTCGTGTTTTGACTGCTGTGGAAGTTTTTATTTTTTATGATTTTTTGTTTTGGTTTTGGTTTTGGTTTTTGTTTTTGTTTATTATATTATTTGTTTTTTTATGTACGACATTGGGGCTGCTTATAACTCACCCACATTTCACTAAGGTACAAATTTGCAAAAAGAAATTGGATAACTAACTAATGACTTTGCATTCACCAGTGTTGTAAACAAGTAACATTCTGAACTGCTTATGTCTCGGTTTCTATAAATACCAAATGCAGCCTAGGAAGATTCTGATTGCTTTTGGCTATTTAGTATCCTCCATAAAGAGACATGTACATGTTGCCTGCTTGATTCTAATGGTCTCAGAACACACTTTCTCCTGTAACAGGTAGTTGCCTTCATGTGCGGATTACTTCATTATACTACCCATTCAAGTAAAAAGCATCTCAACTTTCAGTCCTGGAATTTTAGCGTGTAAGTAGCTTGTACTAGCTGACATGGCACTAATTGAATTTGACTCTTACCGGTTATAGTGAATGCAGCAACGACTCAAATAATCATAATCTGGAATGTTTTTCATCTGTTTGTGGTTTGATGGGAAATGCAGGGATGAAAGTGAATGGTGGATGCTTCCTTGTGGTTTAGTGCTGTGTAAAATTATCCAAGCAAGACTCATTGATTGCCATGTAGCTAACCAGGAAATTCAAGACTTCTCATTGTATAGCAGTGACCCTGAAGTGTTCTGGCAGTCATGAGGCATTCTGTGTACAGCCTAAGTTAGATAGGTGCCTTTTTTTTTTGCCCTAATTATTTTTTTCTTATACATATTTTGAGATAGCAGCAAAGGTCGCACATGGATTTAATTTAATTTTCGAGAGGACAAGTGGTGCATTGGGGGGAGACGAGAGGGTGGGAGAAAGAGAGACATCAACAGTAGCCCTTGTTAACAAGTTGGGAAAGTTTTCTCCAATATATTTCTTTGTAACCTGTTCTCTCTCTTTGGCCCGAATTGGATTGCCTGTTCAATCCCAATTATCATGCTTAATTTAATTCCTTGAAAGATTCCATGGTTTTTTTTTCCCTTGTTCTATTTCTATTCTATTTTTGGTAGTCTGCTTGATGCCTTAATGGCTTTTAACGGTTAGGGATAATAATACTTTCTGAGGCGAACCTTGGTTGTCTCTTAACTGCCTCTGAAATTTGGTTATGATAATGCTTACCTCTTCACTGCCTCTTTAAATTAGATTATGATATTTGCCTGCCTATGTGTGTGGGAGGGGGAGGGTTTATATATTTTGACTGCATAAGGGCTTTTGTATTTAGACCTCATCTGGTTGGAGGATAGAAACTGAATGGGAAAGTGAAATGATAGAAAATGTGGAAACATAAAAGAGATTTTAGTTTTTATCATTTATGTTTGGTTAGGAGTGGAAAAGTGGGGGATGGAAAACATTTTTGTTTGGTTAAGAAGAAAAATGAGAGGATAAAAAGTGTGATTTGTATAAATTTACTCTTATGTCCATGTTACATAATATATAATATATAAGAAATAATTTTTTTATAGAAAGTTTTTTTTTTTTTTTTTTTTTGGAGAAAATATATAAGAAATAATTTGACATATTATAAAATTGGCATAAGACAATTATTATTATTATTATTATTATTATTATTTTAAATTCCTAGTAGACAGCACAATTGAGATATCAATGGGCAATAGGCAGTTTGAGAAAAAAAAACAAAACAATGAAACAAATTTGTTGGTATTTGCTGCAGTTACGTTAATATTAGACAAGGAAAAGTAGAAAAGAAGAAAGTTTGAACTTTGAATAGGACTTGGACAAAGGAAAAGTAGAAAAGAAGAAAGTATGAGCTTTGAATAGGACTTGAATAAGAAAAAATAGAAAGGAAGAAAGTTTGAAAAGTAATGTTGGTGACACATAAAATGACATAACTTTTGTTGCAACTCATCCACGTTGCAAGTTGTTAGTGATAGAAAGGTGTTCCCACCATTACCTATCTACCACTCACATCTTACCATGTGGGCGAGTTGCGGCATAAGTTGTGCCACTTTATGTGACACCAGCATTACTTAAGTTTGAATAGGACTTGAGAAAGGAAAAATATCAGAAAAAATAAATGGCATAAAAGATTTGTAAATATTATAATCAAATGATTATGATCATCTTGAATGAAAGAGTTTAAATTTTTAGTTTTTAAAAATAATTATTAATTAGACAAACAATTTGAGTACTTGAAATCTTTTTTTTTTTTTTGATACCAAATAAACATGCATTAATAAAAGGAAAGAGTACAAAAACCATTTAGCCTACATAGGTGGACTAAAAAACGGGTAGTGATGTAGGCTAAATCTATCACACGAGAGAGAACTAGTCTGGGGACACAAAAGGAAAGAGTGTTCAGCCCCTGTTGTTGTAACTAGTTCAGGTTCTATCACATGAGAGAGAACTAGTCTAGGGACACAAAAGGAAAGATTGTTCAACCCCTGTTGTTGTAACTAGTTCAGGTCTGTAATGAACGTATGCTCCTGCCACGTTGGACTCTTTGATCCATTGCAGATCTGTTCTAGCCTTTTACTGTTGCTGTGGATAACAAGTTTGTTGAAACCAAGCTCCTTCGCCTTGATAATTGCCTCACCCACTGCTTCCTGTAGCAAATAAGGGGGCTTCCTTCCTTTGCTGACTCTACCTGTAAAAAGAACTATACCCTCCATGCCCTTTGCTTCACACGCATACCTACTCCTTCTGGATCTTCTGTTTTTGTGAGCTGCTACTTTGATGATTATTTGCCACTCATGATTTGGAATCCTCTGTTGAGTTTGTTGGTTGGGCTTGCAAACTTGAATTTGGTTGTCCTTAAAGGCATCCTAGTACTTGCAAATGAGAGATTGGGATGTTAGAACCACTTTCATGGGTTAGGTTTTTTGCCTTGATGGAGTATCATGTTTTTGTGATTCCACAGAGTCCAAAGGATGGTGAAGCAGGATTGGAGGAACATCATCTTGCATTGCTCCAAAGGGTAGGTAGGAGTAAAGAAACTCGCTATCCACTGTTTTACAGAAACATTTGTTAAGTCTGAGGTTCTGGCTCCCAAAATGGAACCATGACATACAGCTTTAGCAAAAGGGCAATTTAGAAACAAATGGTTAATGGTTTCATCACTATCATCACACAAGAGGCATCTGGTGGGAGCTGCAATTCCCCTGCTATTTAAGATTGAAAAAAAGGAAGACTATCATGAAGAAGTTTCTAGATAAAATTAAGGATTTTCATGGGCAATTTTACTTTCCAAACTAACTTCCAGACATACTGGGGGATACCAAAAGGCCTCTCATTTGGAGTTATAGAGGTTTGGTCATTTTGATGAATCATTTGGTAAGCTTTCTTGACCTTGTAGTCCCCAGAGGGGGAATGTCTCCATAGCAGTTCATCCTTGTTACCATTAGTTCTAGGTAGGGGGAGATGAAGAATTTCCATACATAGTGGATATTGGTAGAGTTTTCTAACCAAATCATATCTCCAAGTTTTTGAGTTTGTTTCAATTAGATCAGCCATAGTGCCATCTAGAAGATTATTCTCAGCTAAGGTTTGTTCTGAACAATGGTACCTATCTAGGCGGGTGAGAGGTATATGATGATTGCTACCTATTAGCCAACGACCCTGGTGTAAGGCAGAGTGGTGAGGGGTAGCAATGTTCTTCCAAGTCCAAGAATGGTGGGGTTTGGGGATGTAGCTCTGCAAGTTTGAGTTGGGGAAGTAATTAGCTTTGAAGGTCTTGGCTATTAGGGAATTGGGGTATCTTTGAACTCTCCAATACTGCTTAGAAAGCATGGCTTGATTCACTAGGTTGAATTTTTTGAGGCCTAATCCTCCCCTATACTTTGGTTGACAGAGTGTGTCCCAATTCAATAAGTGTAACTTCCATACACTAGGCTCATGACCCCACCAAAATGCTCTAGTGATAGCATTCAGTTTGTTGCATACAGCCTCAGGAATTCTAAAACAAGAAAAGGAATACAGAGGCATGGATTGCAGGATAGAGGAGATCAAGGCACTTATGCCAACTTGGGATAGCAGTTTGGCCTTCCAACCTTGAAGCTTTGCTTGAACCCTATTTATAAGGTCTTGGAAATCAGGTACTCTTTTTCCTCTAAGCTTAAACTTGATCCCTAAGTACTTGCTAGGTTCCTGAACTAGGTTTACCTGAAGTGTTGAGGTAAGGGATTCTTGTATATTAGGAGAAATGTTGGGAGAGCAGTACAGTTCAAACTTGTTGAAGTTTATAGATTGCCCTAATAAGGAGCAATACCACAAGATTGTGGTTTTGAGGGCATTAAGGGAGCTTTTATCATTTTGGAAGAAAAATAAGGAATCATCTGCAAAAAGAATGTGAGTGAATGAAATTCCATTCCTTCCTATCTTAACACCTTTAATTTTCTTTTGGTTCTCATCTTTAGTTAGAGCTATAGAAAGGATATTGACACAAAAAAAGAAAAGGTAAGGGGAGATAGGGTCACCCTGTCTTAGACCTCTAGAAGGGTGGAAATGTTTTGTAGGGCTACCATTTAGTGGTGATATGACATGATTATAACTTTTTATTTTTGAACTATGACAAGAACCAAAATAATTCTAGTTTATACAGTATCCCTAAAATATCATCTTATGAATATATCAAAAACTCTAAATAAATTTTAAAAAAATCTTGTTTTGGTTTAAATAAATTTGCATATTTAAATGGGCATTATGTATTACAGAGATGTAAATGAAAATGAGTGCCAAAAACATGTATATCATGCTAAAAACTTCACGTCTACCATTATTTATGATAGAGAAAAATGCATTGTCAAGAAAAGAAATAGAGGAATGGGGGAACCAGGCTAAGACAAAGGATTCAATTAGGAATAGATGAATGTAGAGAGGGAAAATTCCCGGCCTTTCACAAGCTGACATATTATACTACCAAGTTCACAATGTATGGCCAATTACAAAGCGCCGCGTGCTACTACTAGGTTCTACTATCAATATTTAGAAACCAACAAAGATTTGCCAAGTGTCACTAAAATAAAAACATAAAAAGCATGCAAAAAACCAATCACACATCGGCGCGTGTAAGTAATGATATAAGCTATCCAATCGATGTGTCACCTTGAAAATTAAGACATTTCAGCCAATCAAATGATGTCATGTGTCTTGGAGAAAAAGTCTTAAAGCTCCTCCAATTAGGCTGTGACATATGTCACCAATTAGACTCTACCACGTGTTGCTTAACGACCCCCAAACTCCTACAAATAGAAGCCTTCCTAAGGCATTTCTACACACCGAGACATCCAAGAAGGCATCCAGCATCAAAGAAGATTCAAAGTTACAAAAGCTCTACTAGAATCAAGCCCTAAAACCTCTAGGAACTTCAAGAACTTTAGCCTCGAATACGAAGAACATTCAAAGAGGTATCATCTAAATCATCTTCCTAGATCTTAAAGTTTGCTAGAATCAAGCTCAAAAGCCTTCAGAAACTTCAAGAAACCACAAATCAGTGAAACTCTACAAATTCAAGCCCTAAAAGCTGTAAAGAACTTCCACCATAGACCTTTGAAAATGAAGAACACCCGAAGAACGCAAAGAACAAAGAATTTCTAACAAACTCATAGCCAGAGATTCGTTGTAATTCCATTTCAAAGGTCTTTGATCCATTCTTCAGCCAAATTGAAGGATATTTTGTGTTCGAACCAAGATTACTTCCTCATCTGCAAGTTTGAGTTGGGGAAGTAATTAGCTTTGAAGGTCTTGGCTATTAGGGAATTGGGGTATCTTTGAACTCTCCAATACTGCTTAGAAAGCATGGCTTGATTCACTAGGTTGAATTTTTTGAGGCCTAATCCTCCCCTATACTTTGGTTGACAGAGTGTGTCCCAATTCAATAAGTGTAACTTCCATACACTAGGCTCATGACCCCACCAAAATGCTCTAGTGATAGCATTCAGTTTGTTGCATACAGCCTCAGGAATTCTAAAACAAGAAAAGGAATACAGAGGCATGGATTGCAGGATAGAGGAGATCAAGGCACTTATGCCAGCTTGGGATAGCAGTTTGGCCTTCCAACCTTGAAGCTTTGCTTGAACCCTATTTATAAGGTCCTGGAAATCAGGTACTCTTTTTCCTCTAAGCTTAAACTTGATCCCTAAGTACTTGCTAGGTTCCTGAACTAGGTTTACCTGAAGTGTTGAGGCAAGGGATTCTTGTATATTAGGAGAAATGTTGGGAGAGCAGTACAGTTCAAACTTGTTGAAGTTTATAGATTGCCCTAATAAGGAGCAGTTCCACAAGATTGTGGTTTTGAGGGCATTAAGGGAGCTTTTATCATTTTGGAAGAAAAATAAGGAATCATCTGCAAAAAGAATGTGAGTGAATGAAATTCCATTCCTTCCTATCTTAACACCTTTAATTTTCTTTTGGTTCTCATCTTTGGTTAGAGCTATAGAAAGGATATTGACACAAAAAAAGAAAAGGTAAGGGGAGATAGGGTCACCCTGTCTTAGACCTCTAGAAGGGTGGAAATGTTTTGTAAGGCTACCATTTAGTGGTGATATGACATGATTATAACTTTTTATTTTTGAACCATGAGAAGAACCAAAATAATTCTAGTTTATACAGTATTCTTAGAATATCATCTTATGAATATATCAAAAACTCTAAATAAATTTAAAAAAAATCTTGTTTTGGTTTAAATAAATTTGCATATTTAAATGGGCATTATGTATTACAGAGATATAAATGAAAATGAGTGCCAAAAAAATGTATATCATGCTAAAAACTTCACGTCTACCATTATTTATGATAGAGAAAAATGCATTGTCAAGAAAAGAAATAGAGGAATGGGGGAACCAGGCTAAGACAAAGGATTCAATTAGGAATAGATGAATGTAGAGAAGGAAAATTCCCGGTCTTTCACAAGCTGACATATTATACTTCTAAGTTCACAATGTATGGCCAATTACAAAGCGCCGCGTGCTACTACTAGGTTCTACTATCAATATTTAGAAACCAACAAAGATTTGCCAAGTGTCACTGAAATAAAAACATAAAAAGCATGCAAAAAACCAATCACACATCGGCGCATGTAAGTAATGATATAAGCTATCCAATCGATGTGTCACCTTGAAAATTAAGACATTTCAGCCAATCAAATGATGTCATGTGTCTTGGAGAAAAAGTCTTAAAGCTCCTCTAATTAGGCTGTGACATATGTCACCAATTAGACTCTACCACATGTCGCTTAACCACCCCCAAACTCCTACAAATAGAAGCCTTCCTAAGGCATTTCTACACACCGAGACATCCAAGAAGGCATCCAGCATCAAAGAAGATTCAAAGTTACAAAAGCTCTACTAGAATCAAGCCCTAAAACCTCCAGGAACTTCAAGAACTTTAACCTCGAATACGAAGAACTTTCAAAGAGGTATCATCTAAATCATCTTCCTAGATCTTAAAGTTTGCTAGAATCAAGCTCAAAAGCCTTCAGAAACTTCAAGAAACCACAAATCAGTGAAACTCTGCAAATTCAAGCCCTAAAAGCTGTAAAGAACTTCCACCATAGACCTTTGAAGATGAAGAACACCCGAAGAATACAAAGAACAAAGAATTTCTAACAAACTCATAGCCAGAGATTCGTTGTAATTCCATTTCAAAGGTCTTTGATCCATTCTTCAGCCAAATTGAAGGATATTTTGTGTTCGAACCAAGATTACTTCCTCACAATTCCCAATTAACAAATCTTTTAAGGTGATCGAATCAAGGGATCACTTTATTGTAATTTCAGAGAATTGTACCACACATTGATCAATATAAATTTACATTTGTAAAACTATTTTACTTGTTTGATTTATTTCAAACTCGAATTTAGTCGTCCACAATTGTGAACTAAAAGATGTTTTGGCACGTCTATACTCTCAACTCTTAACTGAGTGACGAAGCCATGTTATGATCGAGGGGGGCCATGGGCCCCCCAAAAGTTTTGAAAAAAAAAATCAGAAAACATATTGATATATGATTTATGAGAATTATTTTTTAAATTTTCAAGGAATATATCTACTTTTGGCCCCCCAATTCCCACTCAAATATTTTTCTGTATATATAAATGAGTCTAAAATCACATTTAACCTTCATTTATATTTTGTTAAAAATTTTATTTTCTAGAAGAAATTGTGTTATAATTTGATTAGTGATAAATTGAAAAATGTATATATCCAATTATTAAAATAATTGGATCTTCAAAAACTTAAGATAAATACATAGTTATTTTAACAATCATCTCAACAAATAAAAGAGACAAAAATCATTTTCTAATTTTTCCTCCTTCATCCTTACAAAACTTCTATGGCTTACTTTGGACTAAACTACAGAAGGAGACTATGAATAGCAATTAATGTAACTCTACTTTTTATCCTGAAAAAATTACAATATCACGCAATTGTTGTTCTTGCGAAACATCTGCATCTGTGACTCTATTATTAGTTTCTCCCCCTCTCACTGTGTTCTAACTCTAAACTCATTGTTAAAGTTAAGTTTGATTTGTTCTTTCTTTTTTCCCCCTTCTCTTTACTCTTTAGTTGTTTATGAAGCAAACAACTGGTCTACATTGCTCCAATTTCCAAGAGACCCTGCACCTTGTGTATGATTTGAAGTGGTTACCACGTGCGATGAGGCTTTTTTTTTTTTTTTTTTTTTTTTAATGTCATAATTTTCATTCATAACCAAATTTCTATGACAACTTTCATATAATTCATGTACCACCGAAAGTCATAGAGTTACCAATTCACAATATATGTAATTGAGAAAGTACGATACACAATATAATTAAATTGATAAAGTAGTATATAAATTTTGTTCAAAAGCTTACCAATTTTAATTGGAAATGCCTGAACATTGAGAAGAATTCAATATAAGAAACAGTAAGTGCGGAAGAAGATAGTGTCAATTAGAAATAGAGTAAAAGAATGAAAAGAAACTAAAGGTATATTTGGGTTTGGAGTTTGTGAGATCTAATATAATTAGAATTTTGCCTTATGCATTCAACAACATTGGAAAGGAAGAGATGAAAAAATGAAAGGAGATTTTTTTTTTTTTTTTTTGGGAAGTTTCATGGTTAGTTTTTTTTTTTTTTTTTTTTTTTTAATTTTTTAATTTTTAATTTTTTATATGGAATTTGCTTTTCAAACGTGGGAATTGGATAGAATTTTTTTTTTGTTTTTTATTTTTTATTTTTTTTATTGGAACTGTAGGTAGTTGTTTGTGGTTACTTATAAAATTTCAACCCAAAAAAAAAAAAAAAAGTTAGAAAGTGTAAGGAGATGTGGTGCCTAATTTTATGGAATAAGGAGAAAAGTGGTGAAAAAAATGTTTTTTTTTTTATAAAAAATTTAAATTTACCTAAAATTATGAGTTTTATTTAGAGTCCATGGCTTAAATGGCTTGGAAGCCCCTTAAATAGTGGTATAAATAATATTATAATGTAATATAAAAAACTAAAATTATTAAAATATAATACATCATATAATATAATATAATATAATAGACAGCGTTAATTTTTGGTTAAGCAAATAATTGATCGATATTTAAAAAAAGTAAATGTACTTGATTATTTGATTGGATTCTTTCAAATATTGAGTTTTAAATGATTATTTGTCTACTTTCTAGCAAATCTTTAATCTATTAGTATTTTTTTTAATGAATTAACTATTTGTTATCTTAATCATTATAGTTAATGATTTATATAATTTAATATAAAAACTAGATTTATGGAAAGTTAAAAACTATTAATTCATTTTTAAAGGGAAAAAAAAAAAAAAACTAGTAATTCATTGTTCCAAAGAAAAAGAAGAGAATTATTATTAGTTTAGTCTACCAATAGTGCTTCCTTGTTGAAATGGTTGATGAAGGATTGTAGGCTTTCATCATCCCTTTGTTCTATTTTTCAACAAACTTGAAGATAGATGCTTGTGCATTTGCCCCCCCAATAAAATTATTAATGAAAGACTTACTCAATTCTTGGAAAGATGTTACAGTATTAGAAGTTAACTTGCTAAACCAAACTCTAGCTGAACCATTCAGCATGGTTGGGAAAGCTATGCATATAATTTCATTAGGAATCCCTTGAAGATGAATTAGGGTTTTGAATGAGGCAATATGATTACATGGGTCTTGTGATCCATCATATGAGTCCATTTGAGGCTTTCTAAAACTTGGGAGGTAAAGCATGAGAAATGGTTGACACAATAAATGGGGAGTTTTTCCAATGGACTAAGTCATCCAGGCGAGTCTTCCCCTTCATGGTGTCCATCATCGCCTTCATAGTCATTTTCATTTGGTTCACTTCTGCCTCTAGATGTGGTGTTCCCCTAGCTATTGGAACCCTCAGTTGATTTTCTTCATCTACATTACTCTTTGCACCTTCCTCTCCCTGGATCATTCTAGTTTGGACTCATTTAGGTGTTTCCCCTTTTGGTTGACAATGTCGAAGATGTTTCCATTGTCGATGGATCTGTTGTGCCAGATCCCAATTTTGTCTTTTCGCCTCTTCAACTAAATTTGCCATGGATTGCAACTGTTGGTGGATAGGATCCATCTATGGAGGATCCTTTTGGATGGGAACAGGTTGTGGACTAAACACACTCCTACTTCAACGTTTTTTGGGTTTGTAGCCATTGATCAAGTCTGAATCATACAACCCTTTTGTCTTAAAACTATTGAACTTTTTGTACAAAGTCCCCATAAACAGCGCCAACTGATGAAGTATGAAATCAGTAAGATGTGTGCTCTAGACTTAGTGTAAAATTGAAGACTTGAAAAAGAAAGATTATGTTATTGGAATGCACCAGTGTAGTGCCAACCAATAACCCTCCGATGCCTAAGTCAAAACTTCTCTCAAGATCTCCATAAACTCTCAAAAGTATAAGATTTAGAAGTGTTTTTTTATGTACCTTTGTTTTGGTGAAGTCTAACCTTTATATAGGGAATCTTGAGTAGGTGTACTTGTTTGATGCCACTACTATCATGCGAGACGTGTGGGCTTAATGGTGTGAGTGGGATCGAATTTTGAGGAGTTTATTCCACATCTCTGGAGTAATGGATTCATGTGAAAAATCATAAGCCTAGTGAAAGTGGCTAAAATTTGCAAGTATTGAACCTCTAAAATTGTGGATGATGGCCTTATGTAGATGAGTCTTGCTATTCCTCTTAGACAACCGCTTTAGACGATTGTCCATTTTTTTCCTCCTTCTCAATCAAAATTCGTATTAATGACTTGACATGAAAATAAATAATAATTATCATGGAAAAAATGAGATAAACAAATCCATCTAATGTATCGAAAAAAAAAAAAAAAATAAATAAATAATAATTATCATGGAAAAAATGAGATAAACAAATCCATCTAATGTATCGAAAAAAAAAAAAAAAATCCCTAAGTCTAGTTTTACCTTCTATGATCCTTTCCCAGCTCTTGTAGAATTCAAGTTGCAACTTAGGTACTAATGTCATTGCCAGCATAGGTAATGCATAAAATTCCGCCTACTAAAAAATGACCTCATTGCCAACATAGGTAATTTATCAAATTCCGCCGACTAAAAAGAAACAAAGAGTCTGCAAGTATTTCAAAAAAGAGGGGATAAAAAGGGGAAAGTTATTATTAGGGTGTGATATTTTGAATTTAATTAATAAAATTCACTACGAGTGTGAGAGAAAGAAATACATGATAATACTTGTAGGGATTGGGTCTGAGCACTTCTACTGTTGAGTGAGTAGACTCAAGCCCAGCTAGCCCAATACAATGAATTTGTAGAAAGCGGGTTCAAGAATTAGGCCCTAGCAAGTGGACAACGCCCTACGCAGTGTTTTCCACCCTCAAATGTCGGTGAACTGAAACCATCCTCAAGACTCTGTCCTCAGCTCGGTCCGAGGAGCTTGTTTGTCATCCTTCTTCCATGGGTATCCATCCCCCCTACTCAATCTGTTTCTCCCCTTTTATATAGTCCTCCTCCAACGATCCCTGTCCTCCACTTGTTGATCATCCATGCCTTCTCTTGACAACTCGTCCCATCAGCCGCTTTACCAGACTTCGTGTGAGTCGTAATAACCGAGGAGGCGTTGCCTAGGGGTCATTTCCTCATTAATGCGGCCAGAACATTGGTTGTGCGCATTTAATGTAGAGGTGACAGTTCATCATGGACTTGCTCCCCCACTATGCTTCCTCAGCTGGCACGTTGTACTTGTTCCTTCTCTTTAGATGCCCTGGAAGGCTGCTTTAGGTGGCCCGTTACTTCCTAATCCCATAGTCTCGGTTTGCCAAGGACAGGGTTATCCTCAGCAAGGTTCCTGGACAATTTGGACTTTCGCACTTCGTCCTCGGGCATTTCCTCCTCCTCAGCATAGGCCCTGGGCCGGGTACGAAGTGAGCCAGGGTTGCCAAATTCTCAAGCCCCACAATAGCCCCTCAAAATCCTGCTGTCCGTATCCTCGGACGGGGAGGAGGATTTTGATATCCTCAGGCCTTCGTCATGGCTTACCCAATCTTGGCCTACATCAGCATTGGAGACTTTTCACCTACTCAATGCACATTTTTGGCGCCTCGATATATGGCGTGCACCCACATTAAATTCTGGTGGCTCCATACTCCCCACGTTCAATAGTGTGATGGTAATCAGTCGGTAGGGATTTTCTACCTTTATGGGTGGGAAACTCCGCCTGGTTGTCTTTAATTGAGGATATAAATACTCATTTGAACTGATTTGTCTCCTTACTTTTGCATTCAAGAACTTTAGCGCATATACTCTGAATCCGGTCAAACCTCCAACCTAACCAGCATCCATCTCCAGCATAAAAAGCCGTCCGAGGAGCCTTTCCTTATTCCTGTAAGTCTTCTTCTCCCTTTCTAGCTCGAACTTTCTCTCTGAGTTCTTTCTTTCCTTCGTCTTTTCTTGAGTCTCTTAGCCGTTGTCAGGGATGGGTAGATTTAAGAAATTAGTTAAGTCTGAAGAGGCAATGGAGAAATTCATCGTCGACTATAGGATACCCAGTAACGTGGTCCTAAGCACTGTGAGGAAGGGGATTGGTATATTAGGAGGAAAGAGGGTGAAGTTGTGATTCCCATTATCACCTTCCTAGAAGGGGATATGAGAATCCCTATGGGGCCGATGACATGCGACTATCCCAAGCATTTTCGGCTAACTTCCACCCAGTGTGCCGTCAATGTGTTTAGTATACTAGGGTGCGTAGACGCCTTGCATGAGAAGATGGAATTGAGGTTAACCCACCATGATGTAAACTGGTGCTATAACCTCCAACACCTGAGGGGTAAGTCTTACTACATGAAGACGAGGGACGATAGGGTTCGGCTTATCTAGTGCCTCCCCGAATCCAGCAAGGGATTAAATCAAGATTATGTCATTGTGTCAAGAGAGTGGCACGACGGTCTCCATTGCCTAACAGTAGAGGGAGAGCCAGGTAGGGTACTCGGAGCAGAGGAGGGTTGACAAGCTATGTTTTCATGGTTTGCGTCGTTTGGTTGCTGATTAGCACACACTTTTTCTTTCGTAGATCTACATGCCTTTGAACGGCATTTCCACTTGGTCAACAAGGAAGACTTGCAATCCGTTCTCAAGGTGGAGATTTTTGTGAACGAGGCCGACAATCAAGTTAGGGCTGCTTACAAGATCCTTGGGTACGATCCGACCCAGAAGTCGTTCTCAACCTCGAAGCACGTGATCAAGGCTCGTGATCCTCGACTTCGTCAAATTACTATGGTGGAGCATGGTTTCTCGTTTTCTGAAGGATTTTCCATCCCAGAGGGCATCTCGTTGGCAGATTCTTCCTCATCCCATCAAGTTGCAGAGGTCGAGGGAGAAACTTTGGAAAATGAGGGAGAAGTAGTTGATCTGGGTTCATCTGAGGACGAATTTGGTGTATTCGACCAAGCCTATCTGTTCGAGGATCCCTCTGGTGACTTGGGTGATCCCTACTTATCTGAAGCAGATCTGGTGTCTCTGAGGGCTGATACTCAGGCCGAGATAGGCTTCAAGAGGCAACCCCAAACTAGCCTATTTGATGTACTTGAGGGCCAGCCGGGGAAGGACACATCGGGGAGGTCACGGTCCAAGCCTCCTTTTCCTCCACCTAAGCTTCCCCCTCCCTCATCTAAGTCTTTGCCTGCGCAGACCAGGTCATTCTCCACTCTGTCAATCTCGGACACCCGGCCTGAGTCCATCAATCCGAAGAGGAAGAGGCCTTCCAATGGTAAAGACCCAGTGGATGGGGGGAGATCTCGATCTTCCCAAGAGGAAGATGAAGCTCGCCGACCTTCTAAGCAACTGAGGATTGGTGGTCAGGACAAGGGGAAAAAGGTTGTTTAGCAGTCTGAGCCCTAGGCCTGGCTGTCCACTGCCATGCTTCATTGGAAGCCTTTGATGGATGATGCCACCCTCAGAGACTTCTGAGGGGGCGAGGGGGCTCGCGTAGCCGATGCCCTGGAGAGGTCCTTGCTTCTCCCCATTGACATAGCCGAGCTGGGGGGCATGAGGAGGCAAGAAGTTGCTCGTAACCTCAAGAGGTACCTGGGCATGGTAAGACTTTCGATACTTATTCCTTCGTCTGAATTTTATTCCTCAGCACCTAACTTATGGTGTACTTATTTTGGTTGGCAGGCTATCCAGGCCACTTTCAGGTTGGAAGAGGAGGCCGACAACTAGGATAAAGCTATGGGTCAAGAGCGCGACAAATACTTGAATGACGCGAATACCCTCAAAAGATCTGAGGCTAATCTCAGGAAGGCAAGGGAGGACTTGGAGGAGATGACGAAGGTCAGAGACAGCGCGGCGTCTGACCTAGTCGACATTATGAAACAGGTCGAGGACCAAACAGGGCGCTTGCGGGATGTCGAGGGTCAGCTGTAGGTTGCCAAAGAGCAAATCGCCGACCTAAAGCAGAAGTTAGTTGAGGTAGTAAGGGCCTAAGGCGTTGCCGAGTACGCCAGGGATGAGGCCTTGAGGGCGAAAGAAGAAGCCGAGTTTGCGAGGACGGATGCTGAGCACTTTAAAGAGCAAACGGAGGAAGAGGCCTTTGCTGAGGGAGTAGCTAAGATCGAGGCTGCCCTCAAGGCTTAAGTCCCTGAGGTATGCAGGCGCTACTGCTCCCAGACTTGGAGTGAGGCCCTCAACCAAGCAGGGGTCGAGGCCTCGTTTGAGCTTAGGAGGGCCGAGAGGGTGTATTATCCCCCTGCCATTCACGGGGTTGCCTCTACTAACCCTGAAGTTGGCATTACCTCTATAGCGACGGACGAAGGCCCGGTCAGTGCTGTCGATGATCCAATGTTAACTGACAAGCCCACTGAGGAGACTGGCACTAAGGGGCGTTAGGGGACGAGGAACTTGGTAACCCAGCAGCGCCCCAAGACATGGTGAAGCCTCCCGCTGACCCCCAGGTCACTCCTGTTGACAAGGAGTCCTCTGAAGTTGCACCTCCAAGCTAGGATCTCGAGGCACCAGATGAAGTTTCTCGGCTGACCCCAAAGGACAAGCTTTCTATTGAGTTAAAGAGATGGGCAATTTCGTCGGGCCACCTTGCTATGTTGACTTGTGCCGCCCTTGTCTTCCTTCCTCTTTGTCTTGATTCTATCACTGTATATTTCGTTTTGGTTTAAAACACTGTAATGTTATTATTTTTTAAGCTGAATACATGGATCTTCTTTTCTTTTTACTTGGCGTCTATTGTCATTGCGATGAGTTTGGTTACTTATATAACATGTGCTTCGATTATAAGCTTCACAATCTCAGAAACTCAGCACTTTTTTCATTTTAAACTAGCAACCGAAAAATGTAAAGCCCCTAGCAATGGCTCCCACTTGGATTTTGATCAATAATTGAACCACCTTAACACCACGACCTATTTTTGCCGGATTGAATGCTGAAGGAACGACTCCACAATATTGGCTTTGTTTGACACTTAGGTCCCCTTGTGAGTAACTAGCCTCCCCTTAGGTTTGAGTCCGAGGGCCATGCAAGACCTCGGCTTAAGCTAAGGTTTATGTTCTTCTGTAAGTAACTAGTTTTCTCATTAGTTTGAGTCCGAGGACCATGCAAGACCTTGGTTCAGTTTGGTACCCAGGTACTTTTGGGGTGGTTAGTTTTCCCATAGGCTTGAGTTCGAGGACCATGCAAGACCTTGGTTCAGTCTAACGCTTATGTTCTTCTGTAAGTAACTGATTTTTCCATAGGTTTGAGTCCGAGAACCATGCAAGACCTTGGTTCAGTCTAGCACCCAGGTATTTTTGGAGTGGTTAGTTTTCCCATAGGCTTGAGTCTGAGGACCATGCAAAACCTTGGTTCAGTCTAACGCTTATGTTCTTCTGTAAGTAACTAGTTTTCCCATAGGTTTGAGTCCGAGGACCATGCAAGACCTTGGTTCAGTCTAGTACACATGTATTTTTGGAGTGGTTAGTTTTTCCATAGGCTCGAGTCCGATGACCATGCAAGACCTTGGTTTAGTCTAACGCTTATGTTCTTCTGTAAGTAAATAGTTTTCCCATAAGTTTGAGTCCGAGAACGATGCAAGACTTTGATTTAGTCTAACGCTTATGTTCTTCTATAAGTAACTAGTTTTTTCATAGGTTTGAGCCCGAGGACCATGCAAGACCTTGGTTCAGTCTAGTACCCAGGTATTTTTGGAGTGGTTAGTTTTCTTATAGGCTTGAGTCCGAGGACCATGCAAGACCTTGGTTCAGTCGAACACTTATGTTCTTCTGTAAGTAACTAGTTTTCCCATAAGTTTAAGTCCAAGGACCATGCAAGACCTTGGTTTAGTCTAGAACCCAGGTATTTTTGGAGTGGTTAGTTTTCCCATAGGCTTGAGTCCGAGGACCATGCAAGACCTTGGTTCAGTCTAACGCTTATGTTCTTCTGTAAGTAACTAGTTTTTCCATAGGTTTGAGTTCGAGGATCATGCAAGACCTTGGTTCAGTCTAGTACCTAGGTATTTTTGGAGTGGTTAGTTTTCCCATAGGCTTGAGTCCGAGGACCATGCAAAACCTTGGTTCAGTCTAACGTTTATGTTCTTCTGCCTGGAGTGAAGGAGTTGGTCCTCAATGTTGGGAAGTTTATTTTTAGCGTGACGGCAGCCTTGACCTCACTTCACCGGAAATGGGTTATTCCTCAAACTGGGCCCTTGGTCTTGTGCTGCCTTGGACAGGGGCGGCTCAGATTTCTATCCTTATGCATGGCAGTAGCCTCCCGTTTGCTCCAATTCTTTGCCCTCTTTGATTACGAGACGTCTTTTGACTGTTCGAGTCGCGTGCCTGACGCTGCGGTGTGTGAGGCGTGCCCTCATTAATATCCTCGTGGATTAATACAAATCTGATGGTTAGTGGCCTCTTTGGAATTCGGTCAGGATTAATGTCGCTGATAATGCTTCCTTCGAATTCTATGTGGACCAATTCCCACCAACCTTCGCCCTCTATATGAGTTCTTCTGGGGGAATCGTCCTTCCATCCTTCACAAACCCTTTAGCTGAACAGGAAACATGATCCTCCAACCCCCTAAGCCCTTCGATAACCTTGCTAGGATTGTGATTAGGGCTTGAAGGAATGGGACGACCTTGGATAAAGGTAAGGGTGAGCAAGGCGAAGGTGCTCTTACCCTTAAATGGAGCAAAAAGGGGGGTCCGCCTCCCTCAACCGAGAGCCATAGCGATTGTAGTTCGCGTCAGGCTTCTAGTGCGGCAGGGCTTGGGTGTCATTCTGATGGTAGCATGTCTGGCAGTTAGGAGGGAGGTCCATGAAGAACATAATGCTTTTCTCCAGTACGCGTCCATGCCTGTCCTTCAAGCTGGTAGTGACCCGCACCCAGCTCACCCGCTGATGGAGGCTTGTAAGATTACGTCACATTTGGTGCCTGGTGTTGCTGCCTCCAATGTTTGACTATCATGAGGCTGGGGGAGCATCAAGGGAACACCATGGGGTGAGGCTATTAGGCGCTTTTGCATCTGCTTCTCTCTTCTCACTGGCACCACCCACATTGGCCCGGGGGTTGTTGGTAGCCTTGAAACAAGCTTACCTCAGCCCTCCTTTTTAGGGTTAGCTTTCAAACAGGCCCGTCTGGGCCTCTGTTTGTAGAGTTGGCTTTAAAACAAGCCTATCTAAGCCTCTGTTTGTATAATGTATATATTGTTTTATTTAATAAAAAGGCTGCAATGTTTATTCACTTTTCCTTTTCTCTGAATCTTTTATTTTTCTGCAATAATCGTTTCTTAAGCAAATGCGTCGTTGTTTGTTTGTTTGTTTTTTTTGAAATGGGATTCAGGATCGATGTCATTGGCGGTGACACGAAAAACTGCCTAACCTTCTGTAAACTAGCAACCTAGGAACGATTGTCCATTGCGCTTGCTAGTATACAAGTTCTCCCCACAGACGGCGCCAATTGTAGGGACTGGGTCTGAGCACTTCTATTGTTGAGTGAGTGGACTCAAGCCTAGCTAGCCCAATACAATGAATTTGTAGAGAGCGGGTTCAAGAACTAGGCCCTAGCAAGTGGACAATGCCCTACGCAGTGTTTTCCACCCTCAAATGTCGGTGAATTGAAACCATCCTCAAGACTCTGTCCTCGGCCCGGTCCAAGGAGCTTGTTTGTTGTCCTTCTTCCATGGGTATCCATCCCCCCTACTCAATTTGTTTCTCCCCTTTTATATAGTCCTCCTCCAACGATCCCTGTCCTCCACTTGTTGATCATCCATGCCTTCTCTTGACAACCAGTCCCATCAGCCGCTTTACCAAACTTCGTGTGAGTCGTAATAACCGAGGAGGCGCTGCCTAGGGGTCATTCCCTCATTAATGCGGCTAGAACATTGGTTGTGCGCATTTAATGTAGAGGTGACAATTCATCATGGAGTTGCTCCCCCATCATGCTTCCTCGGTTGGCACGTTGTACTTGTTCCTTCTCTTTAGATGCCCTGGAAGGCTGCTTTAAGTGGCCCGTTACTTCCTAATCCCGTAGTCTCAGTTTGCCGAGGACAGGGTCATCCTCGGCAAGGTTACTGGACAATTTGGACTTTCACACTTCGTCCTCGGGCATTTCCTCCTTGGCATGGGCCTTGGGCCGGGTACAAAGTGAGCCGGGGTTGCCAAATTCTTAGGCCCCACAATTCACTACAAATGATATTTTGAATCTAATTAATAAAATTCATTATGAGTGTGAGAGAAAGAAATACATGATAATACTTATCTATGTATAATATTAATAGGCAAAGTTTAGAGAAAATTCAATTAGAATATAATTTTGCGTCATGTGTCTAAATTTATATAAAAATCACATCATAATTATCTATTAAAGTGTGTGCCATGTGTCCACTTAAATTTTTTAATCTTTGTGTCAAGTGAGTTAATGAGTGCAAAATATTAAGAATCTAATATTAATGAACTATAAAATAAAAAATAAAAAATCACTTATACTCAATAAAAATGGAAAATAAAAATTACCACACAATAAAAATCACCTCACATTCTATTTTATTAAAAATTTAAAAAATTTTTATCATAAGTAGTATTAAATTTACGTAAGAATTTTAACGTGTGACTAATTATGTTTATTTAAAAAAAATAATTTGACTAATTATTTGTATTTTTATGATAAAAATTGTGTTTAATTTTAAATGTATCTATATGTATGCATGTGTTACATGCTATTTTTTTTTAATAATTTGATTAATTATTTATATTTTTATAATAAATTTGTATTTAATTTTAAATGCATTCATGCGTTTGCATAGGTTAGATTAAACTAGTGTGTAGCCCCACACTTATGCACGGGTATAATTAGAAACATTAACAATTATACTTTTTATTTTATAGAAGACATTCAAATTATATATAGTAATTAGCTTACATTTTTTTTAAATCATACATTTGTAAAATATGTAATGGTTTCTCCTTATATATATATATATATATATATGATTTAGAATTTAATTGGATTTAGATTCTTCAATTTTTTTCACCTAATAATTCACTTGTCACAAAAATTAAAAAAAATAAATAGACACGTGGCGGAAAATGGGACTCCAATTGAAATATAATTTAGAATTTATTTGGATTTGGACTCTTCGATTTTTACACACAATAATTCCTTTGACACAAAATTAAAAATTAATTTGAAAAATTGAAAATTCAATTAAAATCTAATTGGATTTTCTCTGAGTTTTGGTCATTAATATTGTAGGAAGGATAGGCCCAAAAATGTATATTAGGCCTTGGGCCTTGTCCGAGGACACTTAGTAGTCTGAGGACAAGAGAACATTGATATAGAGGTACGGGCTAGTGAATGGAGGAAGGTGGTTGGTTATAAGGGTTTAGGAAGGTGGTCCAAGGAGAAATGCATCATTGGCTTAATAGAGCAGAGGTCAGAAGGGCTAATGTGCCGTCAATGGCAACATTCTGGGTAGTTTTAATGGAAAGGACTAGCATCGGGAAGGAAAAAGACGAAGGGGAAGGTAAGAAATATCTAAGGGAAAACTGCTATCACCTCATTAGATGCTCTATAGCTAACTCTCTGGCCACATTAATGTAGACGTGATATTTGAACAGTGATATTCAGCCTTACAGCTGCCACTAAAAGTTTTAGGAAGGTGCTGATGGGACAATGATAAGAGTCGGCTATTTGATCTACATGTGAAGGGTGGAGATAGAATAAAGGAATGTAATATAAAGGAGAGAAGTCCCATTACAGGGGGGGGGTCGGAGAATCTGTGAAAAAATACTGTAGCATTGAGAATTATAATTGTAACCCAGTTTAAGAGAAATAAAGATTCAAGAACTACTCTCCTTGGACATTATCGAGGAAGAATTTATTTGCCTAACACTTGTTTTTCTATTGTTTTTTCTTACTTTCTTACCATCTTTAGTCCAAAGTGAGCATTGTTCACTTCATTAAAGTCTAGTTTCTAGTTCACTCTCTACAAATTCATTGTATTGGCTCTTTAGGCCTCAATCGAAAACCATTTGGGCTTGGGACTCAAATCTTGCTCTTACAAATATATATATACATATTACGCAATAATTGAGTGTTTTTACAACTTCATCTTCTCTTAAAAAAAATATGTTACTTTTAATTAGTAAAAGATTCCAAATTTGGTTAAAAACAGGTTGTCAAACTTATTACGTCAATTTTTTACTTAAAAATAAAATTAATAAAAAAGAAGCCAAGTCTCTCTTTTTATTTTTTGGAGAATCTAAAGAAGCCAAGTCAGACGCTTAAAAGACACATAGAAATCCAAATTGGACATTCTAAAATATATAATAAAGATGCATGCATCACGTTGTAAATTATATATTATTAGGATTAAGCACATATCGTGCGACTCGTATTAAATCCGTAAAAGGATCTTAAAAATCTAACGTGGCTGCAATTAATTTGCTTAAAAAGGAACGCTGAAACTGGCAAAAGAAAAGGCAAAGGCAAAAAGCTCCAATCACTGAATCAGGCTCAGAATATGTCCCAGGAACCTGACCAAGTTAGAGTGGTAATTCTAACTATCTTCAATCTTCAATGTTATGGTACACCCGTTTTTTTGCTGGCCTAAATTATTGGAGCATGAATTTTTATCTCAGTTCCTAACCAAACACAAACTCTCCACCAACCATTCTAACGTTTTACGTTTACCTACCACCTCTCTCTCTCTCTCTCCCTGTGGCAGCAAGACATGGAAGCTCCACTTCTGAGCAATGATGTGTTGGCCAAGGACAACAAGAAGAACAAGATTTGGAGGAGATCTCTGTGGTTCCTTGTTGCATTTATAGCCATTACAAGTCAGTGTCTTCTATTCCCTCAACTGGGGTTATTCTATTTTTTCTAAGATTTCGGTTTGTCACAAATCCTTTATGGAAGAAATGCTTTGTCTTCTAATATGTTGTGGGCTTTTAAGATTTCTTTCTCTTTTCTCTTGGATTTTGACTATAATACATGAGAACCCACACCCAGGTTTTCACTATAACAGTTTTGACTTCATAAGACAGCACAAATATTGATCTATTAAACATAAGAAAATTTGTTCTCTAATTTGGCCCTACAGTTTTTGGTTGAACCAGTGAGTACACTTTTGAGCTTAAGAGAGAAGAAATTGATCTTGGAATCATAGTTTAAGTTTGGAATTTCAAGTGATTTTTAGTTTTGCTCAAGCCTGACCTCACCAAAGTCACCAGATTTTAGCAATCCCCAGGTCTCAAAATTTTAATTATCTTCCCATTTCAGCTTTGAGCCCAAGTCTGGAATTTTGAATGGTAGGACACCAAATCGGTAATAATGATTTGCCAGAAACTGACAAAATTGATTACAAAAAACCATATGGTTCACGATATTATTATTGTGTTATGATGGATTTTTATTTTTTTGACAGCTTATGGGCATGAGAGTGTTATATATTTAACCATGGGCATGTTATTTGCATTTCAGTTGTAGGCCTTATAGTCAGTGGCAGTGACTTAAGTTCCTGGGTACTAAGAGGAGGAAGCAAGCATGATACAAAAATTGGAGCTGATAATACTGATATTATTGAGTCAGAACATGGTGTTGTTGCTGCTGATGATGGACGTTGTTCTGAAATTGGCGCATCCATGCTTAGGCAGGGAGGGCATGCTGTTGATGCTGCAGTGGCAACCGCATTGTGTGTCGGTGTTGTTAATCCTATGGCAAGTGGGATTGGAGGCGGAGCCTTCATGATGGTCAGGTCCTCCTCAACCTCACAAACCCAAGCTTTTGACATGAGGGAAACTGCTCCGTTAGAAGCTTTAGAGGTTCACAATTTTCTCTTTTAGCTAAAATTTTGGACCCCAAGATTCAATAGGTCTAGTTTATCAAATATGTTGCATTAATAGTCAAGTTGATCAAACAGTTACTGTGTTCAAATCAAATTGGCACGTGCATTATAGATCTTTTAGTTTGGACCCATTGGATGATAGGGTGACTTCAAATTTGACCATTTTCTTCTGCCAAGCATTAACAACAATTTTTCTTTGGCTTTTTGAACAAAAATATAATTGTCAAAAGCAGAACATGTATGAGAACAATCCCATGTCCAAAGCTGTTGGTGCACTCGCAATGGGAGTTCCTGGAGAGATAGCTGGCCTTCATGAAGCTTGGTTGAAATATGGCCGTTTGGCTTGGAGAACTTTATTCCAACCTGCCATAGAACTTGCTAAAGATGGATTTGAGATCAAACCTTATCTTGGAAATTACATTACTAGGTTTGCAAAGATAATCATGAACGACCCCGGTTTAAGCCAAGTATTTGCGCCAAATGGGAAGGTGTTAGAAGCAGGTGATACATGCTACAATGTGGAACTCAGTCGCAGCTTAGAGGCAGTGGCAGAGGAGGGGCCACAAGCTTTATACAATGGGACTGTTGGTGAGAAGTTAGTGAAGGATGTGAGAGAGGCAGGTGGAATTTTGACAATGGAGGACTTAAGGAATTATACAGTGGAGGTGACGGATGCAATGGCTGTGAATGTGATGGGCTACACTATACTTGGAATGCCACCTCCTTCAAGTGGAACACTCGGCCTTTCTCTGGTGGGTAATTTATTTTTCTTCATGTTCGTATCTGTGTTGCTCACTAGTAATTTAGATGCTTTACTTACTGACTCTTTTGATGAACAAAAAAACCTTTGGTTTTTGGTGATGGATTGGAGTATCCAATTTTAGAGGATTAGAACTTATATTTGCAATTATTTGCCAAGTGTTAGAATAATCTTTACCACCAAAAATCCCATTGAGGTCCAAATCTCCACCTTTCACCTTCAAAAGGACAGAGTACCAGGACACTAGGCCATTGGTGATTGAACTGTTCAAGAAGCTACTTTAGAAGGATATACAGTGTGTTTCACTATACAGAATTAATTTTTGCATATGTATATTGATTATTGAACATTGTTAAAAACAGGTTTTAAATATCTTTGAAAGCTATGGAAATTCCAATGCTGCAAAGGGAGATCTTGGTCTACATCGCCTGGTTGAAGCACTGAAACACATGTTTGCTGTTCGAATGAACTTGGGTGACCCTAACTTTGTTGACATAAGTAACTATACATCTGACATGCTCTCCCCATCTTTTGCGAAGCAAATTCAGCAAAAGATACTTGACAACACCACTTTCCCCCCAGAATACTATATGAGCAGGTTTGGTCCATTTACCTTAGTGGTATAAATTTGAGCTTTCCCCATCTGGCTGACAATAATGCCTGATATTGTAGTCACTATGTCATTATTCTAAAGTTTTGGCCCATAATTTCCAGGTGGAGTCAGCTTAGAGATCATGGAACCAGTCATTTCTGCATTGTAGATGCAGATAGAAATGCTGTATCAATGACCACTACTGTAAATTATCCTTTTGGAGCATTGGTTCTCTCTCCTTCTACTGGGATTCTGCTGAATAATGAGATGAATGACTTCTCTACACCCACAGAAATTTCGCCTGACAAACTCCCTCCTGCTCCTTCAAATTTTATCAAACCAAATAAGAGACCATTATCTTCAATGACTCCAATCATCGTTACCAAGGTAAGTGAATAGGATAACTAAAAAAAAAAATTGTTCCCTAAAACCTTTTCTTTTAAAACTGATTGAAACTTTACAATCAATCTGAATACTAGTACAATAGTCTGCCATCTAGGGGCTATATCCCTTATCACTTATCAGATGTATCATCATGCAGATTGTCTTTACCTACATTAGTTTGTTTCTTTTTCCTCACTTTGTATCTTACCTTGGCAGGATGATGAGCTGGCAGGGGTCGTTGGTGGTAGTGGTGGTATGAACATAATTCCAGCAGTACTCCAGGTTTTTCTTAACCATTTTATCTTGGGGATGGAACCATTAGCTGCTGTTCAGAATCCAAGAGTTTACCACAAGGTTCCTGACTCCTCTCAATACATAAACATTATATATATATATATATATTCTTGCATAACTCTCAATGAGTGATCTGACTATAAGTATTAATCCACTGCAGCTAATACCTAATGTGGTTTGTTATGAAAACTGGACTGTGATTGATGGCTATCACATTGAGCTTTCAGATGAAAGAAAGATTTTCTTAAAAGAGAGGGGTCATCAACTGAAGGCCCTCTCAGGGGGAGCAATCGTCCAGTTGGTTGTTCAAACCCTCCAAAACCACGTTTACATGGGAAGAAAAATTGGAAAATATTCTAATGCCAACCTTTTCCATGGTACACTCACTGCTGTAAGTGACCCTAGAAAGGATGGGAGGCCTGCAGCTGTGTAGTCGCCACTTCTGTTTCAGGTTGAAATGTTGCGAGGGACGGAGAGAAGGCTTTCAGTTGGAGCATTTTCAAGCTTGGCCCCTCTTGTTGTAACATAAAAAAGGTTATATCTATATATATATATATATATAGATATATATTTTGTAAATGTTGGTATCAATTCGGTCTACAATCATTCAGGCATTGTCTTAACCTATTCCAATAAAACTATAAAGGTCAGATGAATACATCAATATTAGCTCAAATTTACGCTTAAAAAAAAAAAAAAAAAAAATTTCTTGGGGGTGGTAATGGGAATTTTTTTCTTTTTTTCTTTTTTTCTTTCTTCTTTTATTTATTAATTAATTTTGGATGGGAGGTAATGGGAGTTTAGGGACAAAGCCAATCTCAATCTTGAAATAGAATTAAAGACAGACGTTCACAACTGAGTGCATCATATGGGTGTTTCTCAACCCAAAAAAAAAAAGTGTATCATAAGAGTATTCTGTGTTGAACACAGGGCCGAAGTTTTAAAACTCTCAAACTTTTGTAACTGCTTACAGTCTCCAACCCCCTGATCATCAAGTGTCAGGGACATTGGAAACTAACGCTAAGCCCTCAGGCCCAAGCAGTGATTCTTCTGCACAGCATATAATCGTAAAGAATGAATTATTTGTTTTTATTTTTTTCTGCTTAATCATTGCAAAGTCCGTAGTTTGCCCAATTCTAAAGAGAATGAAATTGCTTAGAGGATCTTCAAAATTGATCCGTCAACTAGCACGTGATCAATACAACATAATACAACCAAACACTAAAAATTTTCATTAATGAAAAAAATTTATAATATTTTGAGCGTATTGTACAACAGGCAACAACACTAGTAAGAAGCAAAACACGAGAATCTTTATGACAATCTTTAGTGCCTACAGAGTTTTCACGACGATTTTTCCATCAGCTGTATCGGTTGCAGAATATTAGTCTTGCTTGTCTCCACAATACACCGACTCATGAACATTTCCTCCAGCATAAAATGTGCTTTCTCCAAATGGAACATGATGTCTAGCTCACACTGTAAATTTAAGTAGAAAGAAACAGGAAAGACCATATCGACTTCTTTTAAGGAAAAACAAGGAAAGTTGAATTCAAGGGATAGGAAATAAACTAGATATAGTTTAAAAATATAACTGAATGCAGACTTACCACATTGCCAAAATGACGATCCATGGTTTCAACCAACAGATGAATGAATTCCAAAATGGCAAGTTCATTCTACAACATGAAAGCAAGAAAGGGAAATGAAAATTGAGAAAGATATGCTACGACGCATTTAGGACAAAGTATGTAATAAGAAAATTTGATACTGATGTATGTAAAGGAGTTCAATTTTGAGTTTTGAACGGATAAAAAAGGGCTTTTAAGTAGGCTAATTTTACAATAAGATATCCACACCTTCCTTCAGGATGTAGCCTAGTGATTAAAGGTTTGGGATGAGCTGTAAACCTAGACATCCTAGGTTTGATCTATATTAGAAGTTTCTTTGAATTACTTGATATAGAGTTCTAGTGATTGATGTCGTGAATCCGTGATTTAATCCCAAGTGTGGGTCTAAAAGGCCCTACGGATGGCCATGGACCAGGTTTGAGTCAGGTATACCTAACCTTGACCCAAAACTTATTCCCATGGATGCCTGAATTCCATTACTCATTAAGTACCCATACCCAATTATTATCCAGATTTTTACCCATGAATACCAAGACCAAAGCCGACTTGAACTTTATTTTTTTGGGTTAAAAAAAAAAAGGGGTTAAAAACATAATTTTTTGCCCAAACCTTTTTAAAATAAAAACCAAATTTTCTTAATTTTTTTTTATTTTTTTTATTTTTATGAATGTATGAAAATAAATTTCTTTTCACCATGGATAATGCTTGCTTGACCATGGAATCAATGAGTAAAACCATGTCAAATGTATAATCCATAACCATAAAAAAAATAAAAAAATCTTACAACCTCCAGATTTCAAGCTGAAGACCTCTTGACTATAATAATTGGGGGTGGCGTGTGGGGAGAGCAAGTTCTACGGACCATTGGAATAAAAAAATTGAAAAATTTTAAGATGCCTTATCCCAACATATATAAGCCTATATATAAAAAGAGGACTTTGTTTAAAGGCAAAAAATTATACCTCGTGCTCTGGTACGTAAACAATAATTGGCTGCCTACACAACTTTAAGTGCACCAACACTAGGGGGCAAAATTTGCCAAACAATACATTTTTCAAAAAAAAAATAGGCGCGTGGCATGCGTTCAAAGTTATTTAGTAAGTTAAACTATTTTTGAAAGTCAAGTTTAGTAAAATCGACTTTGGGCTGAAAAATGAATACTATAATGGCGTTTTTTTAGTGCCTATAGCAGCGTTTATAGAAAACGCCACTATAGGATACCTATAATGGCGTTTATTACAAACGCTACTATAGTGTTCATTTTCCAACCCAAAGTCGAGTTTGCCAAACTCGACTTTCAAAAACAGTCTAACTTACTAAATAACTTTGAACGCATACCACACGCCTAATTTTTTTTGGAAAATATACTATTTGGCAAATTTTGCCAACACTAGTGGGAGACTAAAGTCAAAGTCTTGACTGAAAGCCTGAAAATAATCCGTTTTCACCCTTTTTTTTTAATTTATTTTTTATTTTTTATTTTTATCATCTTGGTAATTAAAGTGTCAAATACATGTTTATTTTTATATTTATTTTTTAATTTCTAAGCTATAAACAACAATTCTAATTAAAGTGTCAAACAAACTACTCCTAATTTAAACTTTCTAAATATGTACAAATGATCAAATAAATTAAGGAAATAAAATAGACATGGTTGACATAATCTTGCAAATTGCTTCAATATGCATTTTGTAGAGAGTAATTCTTACTCCACCATGAATGTGAGAAGAGGGAGTACCATTTCTTTGTGCTCTAAGAGTACCTAGGAATTTTCCTTTTGTTGATCTCTTTGCATGCATTTGCGTAGTGGTCGTCTAGTAACTAGTTCTGAAGAACAGTCCAATTCCAAATCAGAGTCTAGTTCTGAATCCCACTCTAGTCCCCAATCCCGCTGAACATGGATCCTCCTCCCCAAGATGAATTAAGACAAGCCATTGCAGGGCTTACTGCCCATCTGAGCCACTTAGAAGCTAGGTATGACGAGGATAATGCACATAATTAAAGAAATAATAATAGACACGGCCTTCATCCTAGGCAAGACCATTGAGACAATGAAGACCACTCAACAAAGCATATCAAAGTAGAGGGCCCTACCTTCGATGGTGTTAGGAACCCTCAGGTCTACAATGATTGGGTGCGAGAGATGGAGCATTTTTTTGAGTGGTTGAATTGTCTGGGGATAGAAATGTTAGATTTGCCAAAATGAAACTTGTGGGAAGAGCAAAACTCCATTGGGATAGTGTTGTTAACCACCTCCGTAAGACCCACCAACCACCCATAAACTCTTTGGGAAGAAATGAAGGCAAAGCTCAATGAAAAGTACTTCCCAGTATCTCATCAAGGCAACTTGTTGGATCAATGGCATGATTTGAGACAAGACATTAGGTCTGCTACTGAGTATGTAGAGCAATTTGAAGAGTACAAGATACATAGCAATGCAATTGAAGATGAGCCAATTGCCTTGAGTAGATTTAGGAAAAGTCTCAATTATGATCTTCAAAGAGAATTGGTGGCCTAACAAATCTCAACTCTTGATGATGCTTACACCTTAGTGCAAGAATTAGAGCTGATCCCTAAGCCCCAAGGTGGAAGGAGATTTGACAATCTCATGTTGTCTCATAACAATTTTGAAGGTCCCCAAGGTAGGTACCTCCAAGGTGCTCAAAATCGGCCTTACCCTAACAATAGGCCCTTGCACATAGAAGACAATCCTCAAGGTAGATACCAACAAGGTCCTTGAAATAGACCCAATCCCAACAAAAGGCCCTTGCGCCCAGAAGATAAAGGGAAGAGTGTGGTTAGAGAGACATTTAGGCCCAATTCTAGAATCCAGTATTTTAAGTGTCAAGGCTTTGGTCTGTCCTAATAAGACTTTGTTAATTGAAGAATTGGATGGAGAGGAAGAGGTAGAAGAAGTAGTCTATGAGCCTAACATTGAAGACATTGTAGAAATAGGAGAGGATGATTCCACCCAATTAACTTGCATTAGAGCCCTAACATTTTTTTGATGACCTCAGTAAGGGTAGTCTTAATACTTTTGTAATGAGTGTTGTTAGGTGTACTCTAGCACAATCCAAAGAAAGTGATGATTGGAAAAGAAATACTATCTTTCAAACCTTTGTCAAGTGTGGAATCACAAATTGCAAGGTTATAATTGACATTAGAAGTTGCATTAATGCAGTCTCTTCTAAACTTGTCTCTCTCTTAGGTTTGAAGTTAGTTGCCCATCCTAAACCCTATAAGGATTTTTGGGTAGATGATTCATCTATCACGATCAAGGAAAGGTGTCTTGTTCCTATCACATCCTTTCATACAAAACTCAGATTTCATGTGATGTGATTCCAATAGATGTAGGATAACCTAGGCTTCCCACCGTAGAACCTTAGGCTTCCCACCTAAGGTGTGCGTTTTTTTTAATAAGTAAGAATATTATATATACGAATGGCTACTCTATGCATGAATAACATAGAGCAAACCCAGAAATACAAAAAGAAGAAAACAGAGAAAAAACATAAAAGAAAACGAAGCAACAGAATAATTACAAAAGAGAAAGAGAGCTAAGAAAAGAAGGGAGAGAATCACTAGTCATGAGTCCCCATGCCCGAGACCAAAAAAAAAAAGTCCCACTAAAAGAAGCATCTAATCATCGGAACTATCCAAATCTTCAAAAGTTTGCTGATTCTGCTCCTTCCAAATACACCACAGGATGCACAACAGAACTAAGTTCCAAATTTGAGATGAATGCTTCTCCAACCAATTTCACTAGCCAAAAAGCAAATTTGGGATCGATTTAGGTATAACCCAAGACAAACCAAAAGTAATAAAGACAAGGTCCATAACCAATAAGCCATCTCACAATGAAGAAGTAAGTGATCTATCGTCTCTCCACAATGTTGGCACATAATGCACTAGTCCACAAAATCCAATCTCCTCAATCTCAAGTTATCACTCGTCAGGATCTTATTCCAAGTTACACACCAAACAAAAAAAGAAACTCGCCTAGGGGGCCTTTACTCTCCATATACCTTTCCAAGGAAAGAAAATTGAGGGAGAATCCTGCAATTTGTTATAATACGATCGGATGTCAAAATCCCTATTAGACTTCAACTTCCATCTCATCTAATCTCCAACATCCATTGGAGGAGTATTAGCTCCCAATGTACGAAGAAACTGCAGCCCTTCATCCATCTCCCAATCATTAAATTCTCAAATAAAACAAATATTCCAAATTCTTCTAACCTCAGCCCCCTGACAAAGAAGCTTCTACAGATACCTCCTTATCAATGCCAATACCATACAGCCTTGGGAAAGCCAATTGGAAAGGTTGATCCCCATTCCACCTATCCTGCCAAAATCTCACTCTATTCCCTAACCCAACAACAAACTGACAATTTTTACTAAAATTCTTTCATCCCATACGAATACCTCTCCACAATCCACACCCATGAACTCTCCTACCTAGCTTTGAGGTCCATCCCCCCCCCCCCCCCCCAATTCTTCCCCATATTTGGAAGCTACCACCCTCCTCCATAACCAGTCCTTTTCCTTCCCAAACTGCCACAACCATTTCCCCAATAAGGCTTTATTGAAAGTAGTAAGTTTCCTTATCCCCAAGCCACCGTTGGCTATAGGCACACAAACTTTATCCCATCCTACTAGATGAGTCTTGCTATCACCCCATAGAAAGTCCCTTTGCAACTTTTCAATTTTATTAGTCACATAAGTAGGAATGGTGAATAGCGATAAAAAATAGGTAAGAAGACTAGATAACTTACTCTTGAGTAACATCAATCAACCCCCCTTAGAAAAATATAACTTCTTCCACCCAGTTAATTTCCGCTTAATTTTTTCCAAAATAGGATTCCAAATTGAAGGGGAGTTATACGAAGCCCCCAACGGCATGCCAAGATAAGACATAGGCAATGGTCCAACAATACAGTTGAAATTCCTTAGACAAATACAACTTCTTCCACCCAGCTAATTTCCGCTTAATTTTTTCCAAAATAGGATTCCAAATTGAAGGGGAGTTATACGAAGCCCCCAATGGCATGCCAAGATAAGACATAGGCAATGTTCCAACTCTGTAGCCCAAAATTTCAGCCAGGGCATGCACATCATCAACCTCCCCCTATTGAAACCATTTCACTCTTGTGCACATTGACCTTCAAACTTGTTACTGCTTGAAAACTAAGTAACAACAACCGAATATAAAGAATTTACTCCACATATGCATCACAAAATAGGATAGTATCATTTGCAAACAATAGATGTGAGACACATTCCCCACCACCCCTCCTGCCCTCAACATTAAAACCATGGATCAGGCCAACTCCCTCCACTCTTCTCAACATCCTACTAAACACCTCCATTATAATCAAAAACATCATAAGAGATAGCAAATTCCCTTGTCTCAAACCCCTTGAACTACCAAAAAAATTAGTTGGAAACCCATTAGTCAAAACAGAGAACTGAACTGTGGATATACAAGTACGGATCCACTTACACCACTTCACTCTAAAGCCCATTATATTCAACAAATCCAGCAAAGCCACCCAATTCACATGATCATAGGCTTTCTCAATATCAAGTTTACATATGACTCTAGGAACCCTACTCTTCTCTCGGTTATCCACACACTCATTCGCAATAAGAACCGAGTCAAGGATTTGTCTCCCACCCACAAAGCTATTCTAAGTCTCAGAGATCAACTGATCTGAAATCACTCTCAAACAATTTGTCAAAACCTTAGCCAAGATTTTATACACACTCTCCACCAAGCTGATAGGCCAGAAATCTCTAATATTAGAGACGTCATTCTTTTTAGGAATTAAAGCAATGAAGGTAGCATTAAGGGATTTTTCAAACTTACAATGTTGAAAAAATTCTTCAAAGACCGCTAAGACGTCTTTCTCCACTACTCTCCAACAATGACGATAAAACGCCATAGTAAACCCATCCGGACTTGGAACTTTGTCCCCTTCCAAGTCACTTACGACTTGAAATATCTCCTCCCTCTCAAACTTCCTTTTAAGCCAAACCATCTCCATATCCCCAATACAATCAAATTCCAAAACCCTCCACAAAAGGCCTTCACCCTTCAAACTCCTTGTATAAATTTTTATAAAACTGTACTACCTGATTAGTTACCTCGGATTCCTCCTCAAAAACCACCCCATCCAAGGTCCTCAAACGATTATACCTTCTACGAGAGTTAGCCATTTTGTGGAAGAACTTGGTGTTATTATCTCCTTCCATGATACATAACATCCTAGATTTTTGCCTCCAGGAAATTTCTTCCAAGGAAACAAGATGCTTCACCTAGGACCTCAAATCTGCCCTATGACATTTCTCCCCATCAATAAGACCAAAATCTCCTTCCTTAGTGTCCAATTTTTTCAACTCCTCCAATAATTGTTTCTTTGGACGCTCTATATTACCAAACTCTTGGTGATTCCATAGCACAATATCCTCTTTTAGAGCCTTTAATTTTTTGGCAAGCACGAAACTAGGTGTACCTACAAAAGAATGCCAATTCCACTAGGATCGAACTCTTCCCACCTAAGGTGTTTGGATTCACTACCAAACAAACACAATGCAATCTTTGCAAATAATGTCAATAACAATAATCATAGTCTACGAATACAAAAGAAATCATCTGGAGCTTTATATGCAACTTCTAGGAATCACAATGATAAGGATAAACTCTCCTAAATAAATCCTAAACAATTTCAAATACTAATCTGATAATCTTAAACAATTTCAAATACTAATCTGATAATCCTAAACAAAAAATAATGATGAACATTTTATCCTAACTAAACTCAAATACCAATCCAAACTAAACAAATAACTACGTTACAATATGAAATTATCTACTGAAAATCTAAAATGAAATATTGAAATAACTTTTGGTTATGCTCCAGCATTAGTTGACATGCACAACAAAATCAAATAGTAATTAATTGATGTAATATGTTCTTATTTAAAATATTCCCTTGTAAATTCTTAAGAAATTTTTTTGAGCAATTTATGTCAATCTAACATTTTATGGGAAGTAATGATACCAATGGCATCAATACTTTCCATACAAGTGAAAGTCAAAATCATGATATAAGAGATTTGATTTTATATCTTATAAAAATAATAATAAATAAATAAAGAGAAATTTGACTTTACAAAGAAGGAATAAGAGCAATATTATTTTTCATACAAGTGAAAGTCAAATTCACATTATAATTGTAGGGGCACGTTTTGTAGCCCAAACCTAAGATGTATGGGATCTTGGTTCAATGAGCCCAGTACAATAAATTTGTAGAGAGTGGGTTGGAGAACTAGGCCCTAATAAATTTGATAACGGCTAGTATGAATTTAAAAGATGATAAAGTAAGAACAAAAAATAGGGCTCAATGAATTTTATGTCCGAGGAGGTCTTTTGTCATATAAATCAATAGTAGTTGGGTACAAGTACAATTTTGATTGTTACAGTATTCTTTTTCTATTTTTTTTTATCCTCCCTCTCGTGAAGGGTATCTTACATTATATAAATCCTTTTGGGCCATCTTGATCTTACATCTGTCGACCATTTGAACCCTCACTTGAGTGTTTGTCCCATCAGATACCCTCTTTGGCTTTTTGTAAGTTACGATAGCCAATGAAGTACTATTCACGGATTTTCTCCACATAAATGCAGGCAGAAAAGTAACTGCATTGTATTCAATAAGGTGGTAGTAGCTTTCCTCGAGATATTTTGGGTTCCCTTCCTTCTTGCATGTTCATGAGGCCTGTTCCTATCATTGGAGTTTCTTGAAAGGTCATTTTGATCTATAGGGCCTACATCTGATCTATGTTTAACTTATCCGAAGAGGTATTCCCCCTGGAACCACCATCCCACTTGCATTTGGCTCCTTATGTCATAAGTTTGAGCCATTTATTTCTATTCATTTGTCCTCGGACTACTAATGCTCTCGGTCAAGGCCCAAGACCCAATATATGATTTGGGCCCTTCATCCTACAATAGCCCCTTAAAATTCAAATTTTTCTCTCTCATCTGAGGAGAAAATTGGGATTTTGACTTTTAAAAGATAACACCAACTGATTTCTTTATTTACACATGTGGGAGTGTCGTTCAACGTGCCCCATAATCGCCACAAACACCTCGAAGCCTGCGAGGTGCCATTAATTGCTCTAAGCAGCGCTTTGTTCCCCAGATCTAATGGTAAGGCGCAAATCCAACAATTGATCTTTTTCTTGGAATTTCGAGCAGGATAACTTCCACTCATTTTCACCCTTTATATAAATCCTTGAAGGAAATCATTTTCCCCTCATTTTTACAAACTCTCAATCTCTCCAGAAATCCCAAGCATTCAAACTTACAAAGCTTTCTAAGTTACTAAGCTTTCCACACCTTTTCTCCAAGAAATCTTTGAAAATTTCTCTAAAGGTTCTAGGGACTATCACACATCTTAGTTTTCGTAAGTTTTTATCTCTTTAAACCTCTCTTTTTCTCCTCGGCCAGTCTCTTCAGCCTTCCAGTTCTTATTTCTTCATTTATCACTTTCGGTGGTTTTCCTTTAGCTTGTCTAGATGGGTAGATTTAAGCATTTAGTGAACTTTCCTACTAAAATAGAGGCCTTTAAGGAAAAATACCACATACCACAAAAAGTTTCCCTGTGATACTGCTCCCCAAAACAAATACTAACAAACCGAGAAGTCGTTATCCCCATGATAGCTTTCATAGAAGGGGTAATGACCCTCTCTATGGGTAGGATAACACGGGACTACCTCATCAACCATAGGATATGACCCTACCAATGCGCGTCCAACCTATTTAGGGTCTTGGGTAGCGTTGATGCTCTTAATGAGTAACTGGGGCTGCGGCTCACCTGGCATGATGTGGTCCACATATATGAGAGCCATTCCTTGAAAAATGCGGGATATTATCTCAAGTCCCGCTCGGACGTTGTCAGCCTAGTATCATGTCTACCCAAGTCTAATAAGGGCATGAAAGAAGACTATCTAATAGCCTTGAGAGCGTGGCACGACGGCCTTCATTGCCCCATCCGAGAGGGAGTGCTAGGTGGGGTACCTTAGAGTTAGGCTCCTTAGCAAGAGATTTAGACTTTCTAACTTTGACCATGTTTTGCTCCTTTTTGTTCTGATTTCTTCTAATGATGGATTCCCAGTTTCTAATCATGTTCCACTCCTCGGCAATTTTTGCAGATAAGAGGCAGATAGCTCCCAGGCTTAGCTTAACCAACATTGCAGCTCTTAATTACTTGCTGAGATCAAAAATATTTGTAAGTAAGGATAGACAACTTCGAGTCGTCCACCTGATTTTGAACTTTCAGCCTATCTCGAAAATATATCAGGAGATAGGCCACGCCATAAGGGCAGGTGACCCCAGATTGGCCCGAGTTGACGTGTCATAACCCAGTTTTCTATCTCGAGACGATCTTTCACCGGTCGTGCACCCATACCAACAGAACCTTCCACTGATAGTATAACCATTTCAGCAGGTTCTGCCTAAAGCAGCAGCAACATGAGAAGAGATTGCCTTCTTGAATTCCTCACTCGAAAAGGAAATTGACAAATTTTGTTTTAAAAAGGAGGAGACTCAAGGAGTGCAAGTAATCCTATCTTGGACGCCGAGGACGAACCTGACAAGCAATCCAGCGTCCACGTTCCAATCCTTGTGGTTTCTCGTCCAAACGATACTTCCGAGGAAGAGAAAGGTGAGATGGCTTCAAACCGAGGCAACAAGAGTCTAATAGACCTCATGGCCACAAGGGGAAAAGTTTCAACTTCAAAGGAAACCACCAAGTCCCAAGTGCCACCTACACTTCCTTCTGCTCCTTCACTTCCCCCCGATCTCAGGTTAAAGACCATTCTAGACTTGAAGAAGAAAATGCCACTTCAGGAGCCTGAAGAAAGGGACGTAGGTCCTCAAAAAAGGTCTAAGCAACAGAAGGTGGCTAAAGACTCCCATGACAAGAGGTCCACCTCCATGGACAGTCAGGAAGAGCAAAACAGGTTCAAGGTGCGCCTCCCACAACGTACCTGGTCTCCTCGGCTGGAGGTAGATAGGGCTGCCATCCCTTGGAATGCCTCGGTCAGGGACTTCTAAAGGGGTCGTGTTGGTTACATTGCTGAAGCCTTAGAGCAGCCTCTTCTCCTCCCTCGAGACATGGAGGCCTATAGGCGTTTCAAGTAAAATGACATGTTCTTGTCCCCTGAAGAGGGATCTTGCTATGGTAAGCAATCTGTCATACCCTTGAACTTAAATGCGAAGCTGCCCTTTTGTCTTTCCCTTAATTTTTTACTTTGGTTATTCTTCCATTGTTCTTGTGCAGGTTACTCAACAAGTTTTTGTAGCCGAGGAGTGGGTCCGCGACGCCGTAATGAGGCCAACACCAAGGCCCTCTCCCGTGCTGAGGTTGAAAAGTCCATAGGAGCCCTTAAACAAAAGCAGGTAGAATTGTTTAAGAAGCTGAAGGAAACGGTCCAAGCTTGGAATAGTGCCTAGGCAGGTCTAAAGACCGTGGAGAGGCAGGCCGAGGATCAACGCCAACAACTACACCTGACCGAGATAGATCTGGGCACTCAAATGGTCATAAATCTAAAGACTGAGCTGCAGAAGGTCAAGGAGGCGATTCAACTAGACAAGGAGGTAGCAGAGGTCGAAAAGCAAGTAGCCTATACCCTCGGCGTGGAGCAGACACAGGCCAGGCTTACTGAGGAGCTTACTGAGATGTGTAGGGACTACTGCGACGCAACATGGGATGAGACCTTAAATGTTGCAGGAGTCCCTGTAGACTCAGCATGGAGGCAACCTGGGAGCAGATACTACCATCCAGATATTCACGAGGTTCCAGGTGCTATTCCTCTTCCCTCTGCCACTACTTCGAAGTCCTTAGAGCAGCCCTTGGCTGCCCAAGTTGCTCTCCCCCTCCCTAAGGCTTCAAAAAGGATCTAGCCACGCTGGTGATCAAGGCCGAGGGGGTCAAGGACAAGGGTAAAAGCAAGGAGGCTAAGTCCTCCTCAGTGGCCGAGGATGTTGCTAAGGCCAATGCGAAGGAGACAGAGGCCAATACCAAGAAGACTATCCCTCAGGCCAAGCTCCTGCCTTACAGTTGAGCCAACAAGAAAATCCCTCCAAGGCCAAGTAGTACTTAGGATTTAATTTGTAATTTCTTTTGTAGTAGTTTTTTTTTTTTTTTTTTTAATAATTTTTATTGATGAATGGGCTTTCCTTTATATCTTTTGTGTCTTTGCCTTACATGCTTTCAGCTTACTATCGTTTGCAGATAAACTTGACTTGTTGCCACTTTAGTTTTAATAAAAACTAACAACAATACCTTGCCATCAGTGTAAGTAATTTGACTAAGTACCAACAATGAAGATGTTTACCTTATATTTGCACTACGAACTGCTCTTTCTTTAATGAGGACTGAATCTAAACTTACACCTGGATAAATAATTAAGGATTTTAGATTACTTAAAGCTACCAATCTGAGGAGTTCGCTATAACTTTAGATCTGTCTTAACACTCAGTGAGAAATGAATAGATATCATGGAGTGTTAATTTCTCCCAAGTGTGTGATCCGAAGAGGCATACACAACTAAGGTTCTGTTTAATCACTTACAAAGATGTCAAAGAGTGTTAATTTTCCCAAAGCAACTGATCCGATGACCTAGGCATGACTAAGGTTCTATTTAAACACTTGTAAAGATGTCATAAAGTGTTAATTTTTCCAAAACATCTAGTTCGAAGACCTAGACATGACTAAGGTTCTGTTAAACACTTGTAAAGATATCATAGAGTGTTAATTTTCCCAAAGCATCTGGTCCGAGGACCTAAGCATGATTAAGTTTCTGTTTAAACACTTGTAAAGGAAAGAATAATAGGAAGTACGATGCCTTTATATAACAACTGGACATATTTGATAAAAGAAACTATTATTAATAATAATACATTTTCAGGTTGTTTACATTCTAAGGACATGGTATTACATGCTCATCTAAGTCTTCCAAAAAATATTCTCCTATACTAGCCACCGAGGTGATGCGATATAGTCCTTCCCAATTAGGCCCTAATTTTTTCCCACGCTGGGTTCTTTGCAGTACCTAAAACTTTTCTCAACACCAAATCACCAGGTGCTAATGGTCTCAACTTTACGTTGGCATCATAACCTTGCTTGAGCTTGTGTTGGTAGTATGCCAATTGGACCATTGCATTTTCCTTTTTCTCTTCTATCAAGTCTAAACTCTTTTTTAGTAGCCCGTTGTTACTGCTCAAATTGAATAAGCTGGTCCTTAACGTTAGGAAGCCAGTCTCCAAAGGAATAATAACCTTAGCCCCATAAGTCATTGAAAGGGGGTTTCCCAGGTCGACTTACGAGGCGTGGTCCGATATGTCTAGAGGACATGTGACAGCTCTTCTACCCACTTTCCCTTTGCATCATCCAACCTCTTCTTGAGTCCATTAACTATAACCTTGTTAACAGCCTGTCCATTTCCTTGAGGATAGGTTGGGGTAAAATATCTATTTATAATTCCCAAGTCACAACAGTATCTCTTGAAAGATTTGCTATCAAATTGAAGGTCGTTGTTCGAAATGAGGGTACGAGGGACTCCGAATTGTGTAATGATGTTTTTTCATACAAACTTCTTAGCATCCATGTCTCTTATGTTTGCTAGGGGCTCAGTTTCAATCCACTTAGTGAAGTAGTCCATGCTGACTAGCAGATATCTCTTGTTTCCTGCTACCTTGGAGAAAAGGCCCATAATGTCTAAGCCTCATTGTGTGAATGGCCAAGGGCTAGACAGAGGATTAAGGACTACCCCCGGTTGGTGTATATTTGGTGCGAATTTTTGGCGTTGGTCACACTTCTTTACATATTCTTGTACTTCCTTTTGCATATTTGACCAACAATAGCCTTAAGTGATGACTCTATGCACCAAAGATCTGCCTCTAGTATGGCTTCCACAAATCACTTCATGTACCTTCTCAAGGAGTAGCTCTATTGTTTTGGGGTGTATACATAACAAGTATGGCTTAGAAAAGGAGCGTTTATACAATTTTTTATTCTCGGACAGCCAAAACCGAGGAGCCTTCCTTCGTACTTTGTCAGCTTCTGATCACTCCTTAGGTAGGATATCCTCCCTCAGGAATAGTACTATGGGGTCTATCCAGCTAGGCCCCACTCTGACATGGTGAACATGAACCACCTCTTTATTTACCTCTGTGGACTTGCATAAGTCTTCCACAAGGATGACTTGGGATAAGTTTTGTACCGAGAAGGTTGCAAGTGTGGTTAGGGAATCAGCATGTGTGTTTTCGCTTCTAGGAACACGCAACAAGTTGAAAGATTCAAAACTGGACTGCAAACGTCTAACCTGACTTAAGTACCCTTGCATTCTTTCATCTCTCGCCTCAAATTCTTCTTTCACTTGGTCGAAGACTAATCTTGAGTCCGAGAACATCTCTACTGCCTTTTTGCCCATTTTTTGAACCATGGTCATTCCCACTAGCAGAGGCTCATATTCGGCTTCGTTATTTATGGCTGAAAATCTCAACCTTAATGATTTTTCAATGGTGAATTTCTCAGGTGAGACCAGAACTAGCCCTACTCCGAACCTCTTCTAATTTGCTGCACCATCAACATATACCTTCCAAAATAAAGGTTCTTGCAGGGAGATTGTGCCAACTAATTTTTTATCCATGTTCTGTGTCGCTGCAACTTCTTCTAATGGGGGTTCTGTGAACTCGGCCACTAAGTCTGTTAGGACCTGGCCCTTGACATAGGTACAAGACAAGTACTTGATGTCAAAAACCCCTAGAATTATACTCCATTTAGCAATCCTTCCCGTGAAATCAGCACTTCGAAGTATGGCTCTAAGTGGAAGCTAAGTAAGGACAACAACCGTATGTGCTTGGAAGTAATGGGACAATTTTCGTGTACCATGCACTACCACTAAGATGGCTTTCTCCAATGGTAGATAACGAACCTCGGCCTCATGTAATGACTTGCTTACGTTGTAAACTGGCCGTTCTATGCCACGATCAACTCGTATCAACACCAAACTTACAACATGAGAGGCCACAACGATGTAGGCAAACATGACCTCATCCACTTCAGGACTGGACATGATAGGTGGCTGAGATAGATATTCTACCAATTACTGGAAAACAGGGATGGACCTAGGATTTCAAGCTGGGGGGGTCGGAGATAAGCGAAAAAAAAAATTCAAATACACATCCATATAGTACTAATAAACTATCAACCAAGACAAATATCTAAAAATCATTGTTTCTTAATATATCAAGATCAACTTTTTGAAATTGTGTTTGAGAGATATGGTTATTTTCCGGAATTGGGATATCAGCATTTTCTGGAATTGGGGAATGAATATTCCCCGCTAAGATGGCTTTCTCCGGTGGTAGATAATGAACCTCGGCCTCATGTAGTGACTTGCTTACGTTATAAACTAGCCGTTGTATGCCACGATCAACTCGTATCAACACCAAACTTACAGCATGAGGAGCCATAGCGATGTAGGTAAACATGACCTCATCCACTTCAGGGCTAGACATGATAGGTGACTGAGATAGATATTCTTTAAGTTGCTGGAAAGCAGGGACGGACCCAGGATTTCAAGTTGAGGGGGCTGGAGATAAGCAAAAAAAAAAAAAATTCAAATACGCATCCATATAGTATTAATAAACTATCAACCAAGACAAATACCCAAAAATCATTGTTTCTTAATATATCAAGATCAACTTTTTGAAATTGTGTTTAAGAGATATGGTTATTTTCTGGAATTGAGATATCGGCATTTTCTAGAATTGGGGAATGAATATTTCTTGGGATTGGAACATCGACATTTTCTGGAATTGGAGAATGAATATTTTCTAGAATTGGAACATCCACATTTTTTGGAATTGGAATAGCAAAATTAGTTGTTAACAATCCCACATTGACTTCGGAAGAATTTGAATATTTTCTTTTGAAAAAATCAAACATTGTAGTTGATTTTTTCATGATCTACAAATAAAATAAGAATCATATATATTATCTCACAAATGGTTATTGTTACTAACTAAAAACAAATACTAGAATCTAAGTAATACGCATGATGCATTTAATTATAAATTTAGTATTTCTCACTTCTTTTCAATTTATAAATTTATTTAATTTAGCATTATGAGTTAATAATAGGCATAAGTGAATCACTATTATTTTCTTAAATTTGTGCTGTGTGACAATTTTATATATTATATGATTTTCTTTTGTCTTTTGTCTTTAGTCTTTGCCTTTATTTATCTTTGTCTTTGTCTTCTCTTTGTCTTTGTCTTGTACTCTCCATATTTCAGACACTGACCCAATTCCACTGCAAACGCTATAAATTTATTCTACACTACTAAAAAAAACTTTTCTTAACTTTACATTTTTTTTTTTTTCTGTCACTTGTCTTTATTGTTGCCCAACTACCAGTCAAAAAAGAACAAATAGACAAACACTACACTAAGGGTCCGTTTGGTTCCCGTAAAATATTTTTCGAAAAATATCTATTTTCCGAAAAAGGAAAATATTTTTAAGAGTTTGGTTGTATTATGAAAATTGTTGTAGAAAATATTTTTATGTGTTTGGTTCATATTCTGAAAATGTTATTTTCCTACAATTTTTCACATTTTCTTAGCTATTTTCTCATCAACCAAACAAATTTTGTTACAAAAAATATTTCAAAATCACAGACAATTCATCAACAAACTCCAGCAGCAAATTCCGACAATCAACAACAACCACCAAAACATCACCACCACACCACCACAACAACAACAACAATCATTTCATCAAAAAGCAAAAAAACAACAACAACAATAAAAAAAAAATTAAAAAAAAAAAACTAAGAGATTGAGGAAGAGGGAGCAATGGGTCTGGGTCGACGACAATCAAAATCCGGCAATCAAAAGTAGAAACAAAACCAAATCCGGCAATGGGTTCTGGGTTCGAAGGAGATCGATAATCGACGGTGTGACTCGCCGGTGTGAAGAGCGCTAGGTTCTGGGTTCGAAGGAGATCGATGGTGCGACTCGCTGGGTCTGGATTGAAGGTGCGATTGGGTCTGCTCGTTGCGGTGAGGCAATGGGGATTGGGTTCGTGGGTTCGTGGTCGCCAGCGATGGGTGCTAGACTTGGATCGGCAGTTCGTGGGCTCTCTCTCTCTCTCTCTCTCTCTCTCTCTCTCTCTCTCTTCATGCTCTGTTTCTCTCAGTTTTCCGGAAAATAGGATTTGAAGTGAAAATGGAAGGGGAAATGATTTTCAACCTTGACCATTGGTCAACTGAAATTAATTTCAGGAAAATTGATTTTTCGTGCGCAACCAAACACCCGTAATTACTGAAAAACATTTCCGAAAATGCTTTTCACCTAAAACAAACGTAGCCTAATATATTATCTAATCTTTACAAACTCTACTATCTTTCTCTCTTTTCTATATAATACAAGAGAGAGAGTCACAAACACAGAGTCACAGAGCGTCGTAAAGCCAAAAGGCTAAAAATAAATAAAAAATAAAAAAACACCACAGGTAGAATAAATTTTTAGATTCATAATCACGGAATCACCAACACCAATTCATCATTCATCGGTAAAAGCACAAACACCACAAGTCCACAAGCATAGATTTTTAGATTCTAAAATTCACAAACATTGTATTAGGTTTTGAAGGAAAGGATAGATTAAATACCAGTGAATTGTGAAGGCTGGAGTAGTGGAGCAATGAAGCAAGACTGGGCAGTGCAGATCGAGCAACCGGCGACAACGGCAAGATGGGTCTCCAGTTTAGGTATGCGACAGCTGATGGTGGTGTGGGTGCTGGGTAGCAAGATGGGTTTTTCTTGTGTGGGCATGGGTGGCAACGTCATGGCGTGGGCAGCAGCATCGTCATGGTGTGATGGGTCTCTCACTTTCTCTGTCTCACTCTCGCCTCTCCCTTTCTTTTCTTTTCTTTTTTTCCTTCGTTTCTGGCTTTTTCGTTTGGTTTTGGGGTCTTACTGACTGCTGGGGTTTTTGTTTTTTTTTTACACACACATATATATATATATATTAAGGTTTTCATGGGTTTTGAAAACTCCTGGGCTGACCGGCTGGGATAGGGATGGTTAAGGTGAGGGGGGGCCCGAGCTAAAAACCAAGGGGACCCAACATACTAATTTTTTTTTTTTTAGGCTCGTGGGGGGGGCGGGGCGGGCCCCCTTTGCCTTCTACTTGGATCCGTCCCTGCTGGAAAGCCAAGACACACTCCTCGGTCCACTCAAACCCCTTCCACTTGTTCATCAGCAGGAAGAAGGGTCTACACCTATTCGCCAACCGAGAGATAAACCGGTTCAAGGCAATGGTCATTATGGTCAGTTTCTAGACTTCCTTTGGATTTTGAAGTGGTTGTAAATTGTTAATAGCCTTGATTTGATCAGGATTGACCTCAATTCCCCTGTGGGTTACCATATAACTCAAGAACTTGCCTGATCCCACACCAAACGAGCACTTAGAAACGTTTAGGCGCAACTTGTGTTTCCTAAAAACTTCAAAGATGTTTTTGAGGTCTCCCACATGCTTAGACACCACCTTGCACTTCACCACCATGTCGTCTATATAGACTTCAATACCCCCAACTGTGGTTCGAACATCCTTGTCATCATCCTTTGATAGGTAGATCCAACATTTTTCAAATCGAAAGGCATTACTTTATAGTGATAGTTCGTAACTGGAGTGACGAAAGCAGTCTTTTCCTGATCATTCAGGGCTAGCGGTATTTGGTGATACCCTTAAAAGGCATCCAAGAAGCTCTTCTGAGGATGACCTACAGTTGCATCCACTAGCTAGTCAATTCTAAGCATAAGGAAGGAGTCTTTTGAGCAAGCCTTATTTAGATTTGTGTAGTCTACACACACTCACCATTTCACACTTTTCTTTTTCACCACCACAGTATTGGCTAGCCATTCAAGGTAGAACACCTCCTTAATAGTCCTTGCCTGTTTTAATTTCATCACCTCGTCTTTGACAGCATCAGAGTGATCCTCGGACAAACGCCGAGGTGGTTACTTTTTGGGAGTGACGGAGGGATTAATGTTTAAATGATGACAGATGAAGCTTGGATCCACCCTTGGGGTCTCATAAGCATTCCATGCGAACACGTCAACATTTTTTCTAAAAAACTCTATCAGTTCTTCCTTCTTTAGAGGAGGTAGCTGAGCCCCAATCTGAAAGAATTTCTTTGAATCATCACCAACAATGACCATTTTCAAATCCTCACATTTCACCTCTTCGATTGACCCATCAATAGGCAACGCCGAAGCTTTTAATTGCTATAAGCTCCCTTTAGCAAAGGCCGAGGACTCAACTTCGGGCTAATGTAAGATGGCAGCCACCAGGCACTACCTGGCCGTGTATTGACTTCCTAGGATCTCCTTAACCTGGCATTCGGAAAAATATTTCACCTTCTAGTGCAGAGTAGAAGAAACGGCTCCTAGGGTATGAAGCCAAGGTCTAGCCATAATGGCTGTGTAGGGTGAATAAACGTCCATTATAATGAAATCCACCTCCACCACTTCTAAACCAGTCTATACAGATAGTCAAATTTAGCCCCTTATACAGGTCGGGCTACATAATCTCAGCACTGCTGCCTTGGTCCAACAACACCCTCTTCACATCATACCCCACAATCCTGAGTGTGACCATAAAAGCATCATCATAAGGTTAGATGATTCTGATCTTATCCTTGTCTGAAAAACCCAGAACTAGTTAGATTTCTATTCTAGCCTTCTTTAGCTCTGGATTAGCGCCCTTGGTGGATAGCTAAGCCATAGACATCACCCTAAAAAGGTAGGAACCAGTCCTCTCTAGAGCAGCGAAGATGACATTTATCGTTATTAATGGGGTCCTTGAAGAATCATCTCTCTGGGATTCTGAGTTTGTCTGGCCCCCTTAGCCATTAGAGTGGTGCAAAAGTTGCTTTAATTTTCCTTCACGGACGAGCTAGTCCAGGTGGTCCCACAAACTTCTACAACTTTCCATAGTGTGTCCATAGTCTTGGTGGTATTAGCAATAGAGATTTTGATCACGCCTTGTGAGATTTCCTATAATTTTATTTGGCCATTTAAAGAATGACTCATTCTTAATCTTCTCCAGAACTTGATGCACTGGCTCTCGGAACACAGCGTTAACTGCCTGAGGATTAGTAGATCTTGATTGCCCAGCAAAATCTCTCCATGATCTAATGTTATTGTACCGATCCAACCTGAAATCTCTCCTCTCTTGAGGGATAACCTTATCATTTCTTTTCCCCTGTTGCTGATCTTTCTTAAACCTTTTATACTTGTCAATCCAATCCATAAGTTGGCGCACACTGGTGACAGATTTGCCAGTTAGAGATTTCCTCAAACCGTACTCGGTCAGGAGGCTGATCTTAAAAGTACTGATGGCTACATTATCAAAGTCACTATCTATCTCATTGAACATCTCCTAGTATCTGTCCAAGTACGTTTTTAGGTTTCTCCCTTTCGCATGCTTAAGGAGACCAAGGAAGCTAAGGGCCGAGGGACCTTGCTATAGGTGACAAACCGGGAACCAAACAGGTGAGCTCCTTAAAGGAACTTATGGAATCTGCCCTTAGGCTGTCAAACCATCTCATCGTAACGGGTCCTAGATTGGATAGGAAAACCTTGCACATCAAGGTTTCATCTTTAGAATGGACAATCATTCTCTAATTGAAGTGGCTCACATGTTTCACGAGGTCTATTTTACCATTGTACATGGTGAAAGCAGGTTGAGTGAATCATCGAGGAAGTTTAGGCCCCTTGATTTTGCGCGTGAAGGGTGACTTGGAGATTTGATTTAAGAACCTGCTTATAGCGTCATTTCCTAAGCCCTTACGAGGTGGGTTTTTGACCCTCTGTTCCCGACGGTATTCTTCCCCTTAGGAGAAAGATTCTCTAGGCGGAGTTCGAGACCTTCGCCTATACTGACATCCCTTTCGTCATTAGAAGAAACATCTGAGTTAGAGGGGGTTCGCCTTCGCCGTGCATGACGCAACTCTCTCTTCAACTAGTCAATCTCCAGTTGCATGCCCTTATTACTCTTTGTATGGGAGATATGGCTTCCACCTCAAGATTGACTCATATTAGTATGTGTGGTATGCACACTTCCTTCACAATCACCTCTCCGCTCAAAGTTGATAAAGGGATCGCCATGCTGGGATCCCATAGACTCTACTTAATGTGGACCTGACCCTACCATAATTAGGCGTTGCACTCACTATTGCATCAGTTCTTACCATAGACGGTGCTAATTGTAGGAACACATTTTGCAGCCCAAACCCAAGATGTATAGGATCTTGGCCTAGTGAACCCAATACAATAAATTTGTAGAGAGTGAGTTAGAGAACTAAGCCCTAATGAATTTGACAACGACTAGTATGGATTTAAAAGATGATCAAATAAGAACAAGAAAAATAAGGCTCAATGAATTATATGTTCGAGGAGGTCTTTTGTCATATAAATCAATAGTAGTTGGGTACAAGTACAATTTTGATTGCTACAGTATTTTTTTTTTTCTATTTTTTTATCCTCTTTCTTGTGAAAGGTATCTTACATTATACAAATCCTCTTAGGCCATCTTGATCCTACATTTATAGAACATTTGAGCCCTTACTTGAGTGTCTGTCCCATCAGACACCCTCTTTGGCTTTCTGTGAGTTGCGGTAGCCAAGGCAGTAATATTCAAGAGTCTTCTCCACATAAGTGAGACTAGAAAAGTAACTACAGTGCATTCAATGCGGTGGTAATAACTTTTCCCGAGATATTTTGGGTTCCCTTCCTTCTCGCATATTCGTGAGGCCCGTTCCTATCATTGGAGCTTCTTGGAAGGTCACTTCGATTTATAGGGCCTACATCTGATCTGTATTTAGCTTATCCAAGGAAATATTCCCCCTCGGACCACCATTCCACTTGCATCCAGCTCCTTAAGTCATGAGTTTGACCCATTTATTTCTATTCGTTCGTCCTCGGACTACTAATACTCTCGGTCAAGGCCTAAGGCCCAATATATGATTTGGGCCCTTCACCCTATAATAATCATAATAAAAGAAAAAAAAAATCAATTATGCAAAAGACATCTATGTAATTAGTAAGAGATAAATTTTTTTAAAAACAAATTAATTTATTAGAAGGAGAAGAAGTTCCATTAAACTTTCCCATGACATACCATTTGACTCCGTTTCTTTAATTGCCGAATTATAGTTTTGGTAAGATAATAAATATTGGCTTTATATTCTTTAATTCGTTTTTTTTTTTTCCTATCAATCACTACATTTTTGTAGCACATTTATGCATGTATAGAGGCTAAAAAAACTTGTACTATAAATAATATTTAATGTTGTTTTAAATATTATACATTAATTTTCTTTCTTATTGATTTGACCATCAAATCGAATGGACAGTAAATACTAAATAGCGTATAACAATATCGTATACTCTAATCGTGGAAACAAATCTATATATAATAATAATAATAATAATAATAATAGGTGAAACAGAGAGAGTGTGAAATTGAATTCCAAATTAGAACTCTAATTATGTGCCACGTATGCACACCAATTAGAACTCCAATTGCGTGCCACATGTACACCCCAATTTCAGTCAATTAACATTCTGCTCTTATTTTTAGGTTCACCTCCCCTTCTCAAAACCCAAAATCCTTCCTCTCCTTCAATATACAGCTCCCCTCTTTTTCAATGAATTCTATGAAATTTCAGAAGAATATCTCGGTATCAATGATGCATGCATTTGGGTATTTCTCTATCTTATATAGCAAGAGGTTCTGCATCTATTCCAATTGTACTTTTCTTCACAATTTTAATGGTCCTAGTTTATGCTCTGCAAAACGAATTCTTCCTAAGGTTTGATTACTCATTTCTTTCATCTGCCTATGCTTTCCTTCCTTTGAATTGAAAATTTTATGTTTCATAAGATTTTTAAAAATATTTAACGTTTTGATGTTGAAATGTTATTAATAACATTTGCGCGTGGTTTATTTATTTATTTATTTTTTGGTACTAGGGGATTGTCATGAAATTGCAAAAGTCTATCAGCAACAAAATCAAGTATTTTGAATGGCTTATCTTCAACAAAGGTTAGCTATAGTGAATATAATAAATCTTCAGAGATAAGAGTTCCGATTTTTGTATATTATCAATTAGTTGATGATTTTGGCTTGGTTTCTGTGTATGTTTGTGCTGGTTGTGTGATGTTTGAAATGGGAATGCATACTCTCTCTTCACGTGGGTAGGTTGATATATGTGGATTTAGTCTATACTCTATAGTAAGGCATGACAATTGCTTGAGAAATGTTCTCTTAGAAATAAACTGGTGGTTATCTATCATATGCCTCAAACTGTACTATTTGAAGATTGTCATGATCAAAATCTTGATATTAGAAATGGCGCATTACAGATGGTTTATTTATGAGAAAATAATAGGGTATTTTTAAATCCTTATCAATTAAATTTTATAAGACCATTGAAAAGGAAATGTGGATCTTAGCCAAACATTTGTTCAACCATATATATCAGGTGCACCCAACTAGGATATTGTCATGCCCAGCAAATCAATCCCTGACTCTAATGTGTAGAGGTAAATATGTAACAGTTTGGATGAAAGTGATATTACATATAATAACTACATATGATTCGATTGGGTATATAATTTGGATGAGTGTGGGCATTTAGCCACTAATTCTAAGGTAAGTCTGCTTTGGTCAGAATCGTTCATTGGACCCATTCCACCGCTTGTGGATGATAAGTGGTAGGCATCTTCTCTGTAAGCAATGCATAATTGTTCCCTCTCTCTCTCTCTCTCTCTGATGATATCATATATCCTAGATTATAAATTGGATACCTGAAAACAGTTTCTCTAAGTTACTCTGCTATTACCCTTTTTTTTTTTAAAGTTAGATTGTATTGCCTAATTTCAGATAAATTTAAAATGATACTATAACTAAAATTCTCTAAGAACAAGTTTTAACAGATTTAGAATAAAATTTAGGCCAAAACATATTATTGTGCTCTAAGTTGCTAATTACTTTAGTTGTGCTCATCATGACAAATAAAGGTTATAGACCAGCTTCAAATGACCTAAACATCATTTTCCTCTTAACAACTTCGGTTAAGGAGTGCAATGAAGAAAGTGAACTCATACCTATGCATGCCTTTGAATTTGCAACATATAATTGTATCAACAATCGTTTGAATGACAATTCTTACCTAACAGGTAAATTATGTTTTACTTCACCTCTTCCCCATTTTAATTAATCAAAATTCATCCTTCAAACATTGTTTTTTACGTGTACATACTTGCAGATATGATTGGCAAACTTACTGCTATTGGACCCATTGAACAAGTTCACTGTGACAGCAGCTCTACAAATATAAAAAATCTTCAAATTCTACTACCTGAGTAAGGAACATTTCATTTTGCTCCCATTTATGGATGAGTTTGATAAAATCAATAAGAAGTAATTGTCATCTCAACCTATTATATCAATGTCTCTGAACCCATGCACTTTTATTTCTATTCATCTTTCTTCCAACTTGGTTTCAGCCCACCACCGTATTTATATGAAAAAATATCCTTTTATAATATTTGAACTATAAAAATCTACTTGCAAAGTACTTCTAGCTGAGTTTGAACACCAATGACCAGATTGGACTTTTGAACCTGGTTGTGTTGCACATTTATGGTTATAAAGTTCAATTCTATTATAATTAATCAAATATAAATGTTAAGTTTTATTTCAGTAACATTCAATAATTATTATTAATTTTATAGCATGGATGGGAAGGCAGGTTGGGTTTGCGCCTTGCTATTTTGCACACACTGTTAAGTTGACTAGGTATCATTTCTAAATGGAGTTTAGAAAGGGTTGCATTGAATATAATTCTATTTAAAAATTGAACATGAGATGCACATTGCACACATCATAAAAGTTATACTCAAATTTCAAATTGCATATTTTGAAATCTTTCAGAATATTTAATAAAGATGGTTTAAGTAATATTGGACTCAATGCTACAATAGGTATTGGTTATGGCATGTGATTTTGGCAAGCTTGCCATGAATCAATGCTATTAAGTATTAAAAATGTGAAAATTATTTAACAATGTTCCCAATTGCTTTTTGTGATCACTTATTCAAAACATTTATCTGTTAAGTATGAGTTTACTATGGTTCTATTACTCGGTTAAATTTGTTTGTTTGAATTAACTTCTTTCTCCTTTTAGGCTTCCTATGTGTTCCCTTTTACTTTACATGGTTGTGTAAATATAGAGGTGAATTGCTTATTCCTTTTTTCAAGTTTTCCACCCTTTGAATTATTAACACTAGGATTGTTGAGGCCTACTGGTAGTTGATCTGGTTGATGACTTCTCTGAACTCTGGGCATAAGTCAGACTGGCTGTAGCCCTTTTCTGTTTTAACTACTGTATTTAATTATGAATGGTAGCATATCTCAATTTTTAATGCCTTTTGAATGCTGTAATGTACCATTAGGGACAAAGAGCTAAAAATATCATTGTGGGATGAAAGTGCTGAAACAATTACTGAAAATGATTTCAAAGAAGATTAAGGTCCTTATATAATTATTGTTACTTCAACAATTGTAAAAGCATTCCAAGGTACTGAAAGATAGGTAGTATATGTATATATAATACTTTTTATATAATAATAAAAAAAATGTGTATAACAAATTCTTCAATGTGTTTTATGGTTTTTTTTAAAAAGGCAAACTGAATCTTAACACCACAAATGCAAGTAAAGTTTACATTACAGAGGTTTTTGAGCTCATTGACAAATTCATAGACATTTACTTTACTAATTCTCTATGATGGATTATGAATGGATTTTTTTTATAAAAGAAAAATTGATCTCTTGCTTTCTTCAGATATAAAGTTGTTGAGGATGAATACGATAATGTTGTTTGATCTATTCCAACACGTGACAAAAAACCCAAATCTGAATCAGAATTGATATTGCAAACTATGATGTCATTGGCAGAAATTAAAGCATTGGAATGGGTGGAAGGAGTCAAGGTTTTCTTTATCTTGAACTATTTGAAACCTAAATCTTTATTATTCAATTAAAACTAACTAGAATGACTAATTTTGCAGGAAAGATTTTTTACCTGTTATGTTGATATTGTAAACATAGAAACAGAATTTGGGTGGAATTATATCTCATGTCAACTTTGCAAGCGAAAAGTAAAACAGCAAAATAATATGTTTTGGTGTAACAGTTGTAATTCTAAATCTCAGTTCCCTATGCCTTGGTGACCAAATTCTTCATTGTTTATACCATTTAACTGTTCAAATGACTGCATAGGAAAACAAAATGATAATTGCTTTAATTATAAATGTACAAATGACCTTATTACACTTTCTAACTTCTCTCATTATTATATACAGTTACAAACTACAAATCCAAGTGAATGATCATACTGGGATAGCTTCTTTTGTTCTTTTTGATAAAGATGCAGAAAAAATAATTCAAAAAACTACTATGGATCTTTCTTTAAAAGTATCTAATCTAAATTCTTAACCACTTTCAATTTTATGCTTAAACCTAATGTTTTTATTATGCTAACAATTTATGGGCTTTACATCATATTGTGCAGAATCAAGAGCCAAATAAAGTGCCTCAAGAAATTCAAAACTTGCTTGGAAAATCTTATACATTCCAAATAAAAGTTGATAATTACAATGTCAAAGAGGGATGGGAAGTTTACACTGTCACAAGTGTCTTTAAATCTGAGTCTAACAAACACTCAGAAAATATTGTTACTAACAACATTCAGATTAAACCATCAGAAACACTGTTCAGCCATCACCAAACTATGGCAAACAATCCTATTGCTACTTCAGATATTAAATTACTTACAAGCTTGAAGGATGTAACTGATGACAACCTAATAGATGACGTCTTTGGAAATACACAATTGGTAAGAAGACAAAAACTCATTATTAATTGCTTGATCATAACCTTTCTTACTAATAATGTTTTTTTGTTATCCTTATTAGAAATTTAAACATTTATGCATAATGAACAATGAATCTGAAAAATGTTTTCTCCCCTTACTGTGTAGAAAGATCTTACAAAAAAAAAAGAACCTCCAAGCAAACTTCTAACAACAACACAGGCAGCTCCCAGAATAAGAAGAAGAAGTGATTGCATATCATATGTCCTAATAATTTTACTTCTATTATGTAATACATATGGAAAAATTAAACTTGTGCATTAAGTTGTGCATTTGTATAAACTGAGTTACTATAGCTTAACAATGGTGGTGGATTTTGTTTCGATTATGATTTGGAGAGACTTGGAATGGTGCACTGGTTGTTTAGCACTGAATGTGTTTGTGTTTTCTATGTATTGGACAGCTTCTTATAAGTTGCTTGAACTTCACAGAATTTCAGTTGTACCATTTCATGATGCATTATGATTGTTTACATTTCAGTTGATTTTATATCACATATAGAAGAAACTTTTTACTATAATTAATCTCTACTTTGTTTTAATTGGAATTCTTACAATACAAATATGTAAGTACATATATGTAATTGCAAGTACATCATTCAATGTCTTCTTGTATTTCTTCAGGTATTCAGCTTTTATAAAAATTATTGAATACTTTGAGAGTATCATAAAAACATACTGCTAAGTTTTGTTAATGAAATTTTCTGCTTAATAATATGAATTTAGACTTAACTAAGCCTTTTAAACATGAATAAACTTATGATTAATAATATATCAATTCCCGTGCGATAGCACGGGTTACATGCTAGTTGTAATATAATTAGTAACCTATTAAAGGAATTTAAAAGTAATTGTTGATATTGATAACATCTTTTATGGGAAGATTTTATATATATATATATATATATTATTATTATTTTTTTCGGTATAAGGGAGGGAGGGGGGAATCTATAAGCAAGGTATCCACTGCCTAGTGGGTATGGCCATCCCTACACTTGACTTGCTGAGATTCCATGTCATCAAAAAAAAGTCAATGGTCTCTCTCTCTCTCTCTCTCTCTCTCATGTAGACTGTGAAAGCCAAATTCAATCAACGCACGTAATTGATGTACATGGTACCCTCATCACATAGAAACAACACCCTTGAAATTGAGAGGCAAATAACATTAGAAGTCATATGCCAAACATTCTATTTTTGAAAATTTGCACACAGAGATAATTAAAAAAAAAAAAAAAAAAAAAAAAAAACTAAAAACTAAAAAATTTGCGCAGAGACAAAGTTCCTGTTTAGAATATCGTTTTCTTTCGATCAGCATGGTTCATATCATTTTCTTCTCTATGTGGCCACAAAAGTATCAAACAAAAGCATCGGCTCAAAATATGGATTTTATAGAAAAATTTACCTCATCATTGTCAACTCCAACCAGAAAAAACAGTGATGCATAGCGCCTGTATACAATTTTGTAGTTCCGATGCTCAACAAAAGAACACTGTTACTGTAAAACAAAACGTATCAGCAACAGAAACATGAATATCTGCCTTCACATATATAAACATAAAAGACACTCCAAGAAAGACATTCAATTTACTGAAAAAAAGAAAGAAAAAAAGAAGAGATTCCCTGATAAATACAAGCAAGCAATATGTTGACAACAAAATGATGTTCTTATTCACCAATACTAGGCATGATTTTTTTTAGGACTACCACCATCGCTTGATTTACTTCCTGACTCACCTAGTCACCTACTCAAACAAGATTTTTAAGTTCTGAAACTAATGCCTGCCCATCAAATCATTGCTTTTGCCATAATATGAACATAGAATACACTAGCAATGAGCGCTAGCTCAAACAGGACCTCCTCCTCCCCCGTCCCCTCCAAAATTATATATATATATATATATATAAAAGGAAAGCAATGTTGTGGGTTCAAAACCCTTTGGGTGTGGTGTAAACTTACCAATCAAAGAAACCAATGAAAATATAATACACCAAAAAATGGGTAAGGTGACTCATGTCTAACAAAACCCATCACAACACATTCAGATCAGTAAAATCCAAAATCCTTTTTATAATCATGTAGCAAGCAATGACTTTCTTTTTTTTTTTTAATTGGTAACCATAACCTCACTCTCCACCAAATTCTTGCGAATGAAGGAGGAGCCATTTAAGTCAGAGCCCATTGTTAGCAAACATTAACATTATAAAATACAAGAACAAAATGACATGAACCAGTTTCGTTGCAAGGATTGGCAATTGAACCCTAAATCATTAAAAATATGAGGTTGTCAATTCCATCTAAGGTGACTCTATCTTGATCTCAGTCATTGCTAAGATCCTTACAATGAAACCACTAATTGGAACAATTTTCTAAAATAAATTGCTTAACATGAATCTTAACAGCAAATGATGGATTTGAGCTTTGAAAATTTTTGCTCCAACTTGAATTTCTAATAAGGCTTTAGCCCATCCATATAATTCATTAATAGAAAATTAAATTTGCACTTTCATACTTTTTAAAATCTAAAAATTGAAACCCAATTCCTAATCTTCAAATACTTTCATCCGAATGAACAATTTGTAACTTTTCAATCAATTAAATATACCAACCATGCAGTAGTTTATACACACGAAATTGGGTTTCCAATATTGAAGTTATATCAAAGAGCATTTCCTAAAAAAAATTAAGTACGTTCTGGAAACAATCAATTTCCCACAACTTTAAGCTAAGAACAAAGTGACAAGCTTTCATTAAATCAAATTCGGATGAGAGAGAGAGAGAGACCTGTTGCTCGTTACAGGCAAGGCATTTGCGAACGATTTCACCTTCGAGAGCACGACGTTCTTCGAGAGTAAGGTACTCGTAGTATTGGGCAAGACGGGTTTGTCCTTGTTTGTTTACCATCAATATGAATCTGATCCCCATTTTCTTCTTCGCCCCCACAGGTAAGGCTGTGCCGAGAAAGAACAAAGTCACCCTAAATACAAACTAACAAAATTTTATAAGTCTTGGTAATCCCCTACCCTAATCAAGTCTTGGTAATCCTACCCTAATCTCTAGAAACAATTTTTCATTTTACCGAATTTAGGGAGGATAACCACAAGAGCTTTTCATTGCGAGATTCGAATCTGGAATCTCTAACCCCCAAACCTTAAAGCCCTCGTTTAGAAAGAGAGAAATGAATGGGAATAATAATTTTAAAATATCCTTATCTCTTTTCTATTTGAGTGTTTTAGTCGAGAGAATAGAAAGTTCATTCTTTTGGTCAGGAGTCTAAGTGTAAGGGACTGAAATAGACTAGAAGAAATACTCATTCTTTTTTAGGGGTGTCAATTCGGGTTAATATGTTGGGTTCGTATCGTGTCGAGATAAGAATACTCGACTAAATGTCTCAACTCTAACTCGACTTATTTAATAATCGCGTCATGATCCTTCAACTATAACCTGACCTATTAATAAGACGGGTTGACCTAACGCAACCCATTTGACACGCTTTAAACGAGTCGTGTTAGGTTGACACAAATGTAACACAACCCATTTCAACCTACATAATATTAAATATAACATCCATCTAGAAATTATTTTTTTTCATCTTAAAAGCAATGCATACACTTCAAATCTTCAATCCACATTCAAAATAATATAATTCAATAAAAATATAATATTATAAATTCTTTACACTCTAAAAGAAGTGCTTACATTTCAACCCAAAATTCAAAATAATATAGTTTAACAAAAATGAAATAACATAGTTCAACAAAAATATAATATCCTTGCAACTCGGCAAATGCTAAGTATCAATATTGAAAGAATTGGAGCAAACAGTAGACTAATCATGACTATGACTACGATTATCATCTATAGATTCTTTGTTGATGTCCAAATTTATAATATCTTCCACAAGCTCATCCAATTTCATTTATGCAAGTTCTATGCCAAAAAATATATAAATAAGTATTATTAGTTACGAAATATGATCATGCCTTAATAGTTTTAAAAGCAATACCCATCATCTAGTTTATAAACTATCTCAATAAACCCACTTGCAAGATATGCAGACAATGTCTAACACACACACACACACACACACACGGCACAAGACAAAAGCTACAATTGTGGCATTAATCAACAATTAATATATCTCATATATTAATAACGACACATGGGTTCAAAGTTTCTAGAACAAAAACATTATGCAAAAAAAATTATTGCAAAATTTTGAAACAGCAAGAAAACGGTTTTCTTTAATTCTAAAACTCACTAAACACACGAGAGAGAGAGAGAGAGTGTTTACCATCAATATGAATCTGATCCCCATTTTCTTCTTCGCCCCCACAGGAAAGGCTGTGCCGAGAAAGAAGAACAAAGTCACCCCAAATACAAACTAACAAAATTTTATAAGTCTTGGTAATCCCCTACCCTAATCAAGTCTTGGTAATCCTACCCTAATCTCTAGAAACAATTTTTCATTTTACCGAATTTAGGGAGGATAACCACAAGAGCTTTTCATTGCGAGATTCGAATCTGGAATCTCTAACCCCCAAACCTTAAAGCCCTCGTTTAGAAAGAGAGAAATGAATGTAATGAAATGAATGGGAATAATAATTTTATAATATCCTTATCTTTTTTTTTTTTTATTTGAGTGTTTTAGTCAGGAGAATAGAAAGTTCATTCTTTTGTTTAGGAGTTTAAGTGTACGGGATTGAAATGGACTAGAAGAAATACTCATTCTTTTCTAGGGGTGTCAATTCGGATTAATATGTCGGGTTCGTATCGTGTCGAGATAAGGATATTCGACTAAATGTCTCAACTCTAACTCGACCTATTTAACAATCGCGTCATGATCCTTCAACCATAACCTAACCTATTAATAAGATGGATTAACCTAACGCAACCCGTTTGACACGCTTAATAAACGAGTCGTGCTAGGTTGACACAAATGTAACACAACCCATTTCAACCTACATAATATTAAATATAACATCCATCTAGAAATTATTTTTTTTACATCTTAAAAGCAGTGCATACACTTCAAGTCTTCAATCCACATTCAAAATAATATAGTTCAATAAAAATATAATATTATAAATTCTTTACACTCTAAAAGAAGTGCTTACATTTCAACCCAAAATTCAAAATGACATAGTTTAACAAAAATGAAATAACATAATTCAACAAAAATATAATATCCTTGCAACTCGGCAAATGCTAAGTATCAATATTGAAATAATTGGAGCAAACAGTAGACTAATCATGACTATGACTACGATTATCATCCATAGATTCTTTGTTGATGTCCAAATTCATAATATCTTCTACAAGCTTTATCCAATTTCATTTATGCAAGTTCTATGCCAAAAAATATATAAATAAGTATTAGTAGTTACAAAATATGATCATGCCTTAATAGTTTTAAAAGCAATACCCATCATCTAGTTTATAAACTATCTCAATAAACCCACTTGCAAGATATGCAGACAGTGTCCAACACTAATACAAATACACACACACACACAAATAACAACAACAACAACAACAACAACAAAACACACACACACACACACACACACACACACACACACACACACACACACACACACACACACACGGCACAAGACAAAAGCTACAACTGTGGCATTAATCAACAATAAATATATCTCGTATATTAATAACGATACATGGGTTCAAAGTTTATAGAACAAAAACATTATGCAAAAAAAAATTATTGCAAAATTTTGAAACAGCAAGAAAACGGTTTTCTTTAATTCTAAAACTCACTAAACACATTAGAGAGAGAGAGAGAGAGAGAGAGAGAGAGAGAGAGAGAGAGCAATAACCGGTTTGAGACTTTGAGTTTAAGAATTGGACGTGAGCCTATCATATAGTAGAGTGAGTAATACAGTTGAAATTAAAAAAAAAAAATAGATATTTATAAGAAGGTTTAGAGATTTAGGATTTGTAGGGTTTAGAAATCTATGATTTGTAAAGTCTCAATTTTCATTTATATCACTTGTAAGTTTTTGTAATTACTCACTTTTCTTTTTAAATTTAAAACATATATTGGATATAAAAAATATTTGATAAATCTAAAATAAAATAAATATTTATTTGTTATACAAGTTAAATGGGTTGTGTTAAGTAGGTCATTTCGGATTGACACAAATAAATTGGCGTGTCAAATGTGTCTATTCAGGTCGATCCGTTTATGACCCAAGCCCATTAAGGCCCAACCCTAACCCTCAAAAACCAGTGTCGGGTTCGTGTCGTGTTCGCGGGTTGGGTTGAACATTGACACCCCTATAATCCTTTCTATTCCCTCGATATATCAAATTTTCATTTCCAAAAGTTGTAAGGAATTGAGGGAATGAAATTAGATTTTAAAAAAATAATAAAAAATAAAACTCTCAAAATAACTCTATATATATTTAGGTTGCGTTTGGGAACAGATTATAAAACCAGCTTATTTTACTATTTAGCTTATTTTTGCTACTGTTCATGGGTTCCACTATACTATTTCAGCTAGTTTTTACATTTATTTATAGCACTTTCAGCAAAAAAATTTTAGTTTCATCTAAATAAGTTGTTCCTAAACGATCCCTTTGTCCTTTATTTTAAAATAGAGGTTTAATAGTAATATTGTCATAAAATAATTCTATTCATTTCCCTCTCTATTACTCGAGTGGCAATTCATGTTCACGGATCGGGTTTGTGTCGTGTCGAACCATGAGTATTTGGCTATATAGGTTAAATCGAACCCGACCTGTTTAGTAAATGTATCAGGAATCCTTAACCCGAATACGACCTATTTATTAAATAGGTTAACCTAACCCGACCCGACACATTTAACTCATTTAATTAACAAGTCATATAAAAGTCAATACAAATGACCCGTTTAATAATCTATTTGATTAATAGGTCATACCTAACTTATATAATTTTTATCAATTCCCAAATATCTAAAATTAAAATACAATTAATATATTAATAAACATATTAATACAACCATAAATTAAGCAATAATATCAAATAACTAATAACTTTATAAGCTAAATGGATCAAACGAGTTCGCATGTTGAACACGAACACAACCCGTTTTTTAAACGAGTTAGCTATGTCATCCTGAATATAACCCGAACCCGTTTAACCTCAACTCATGACCTGTTTATAAACCTTTTTAGTAACTTACTCACCAACAAGGGTAGTTACCTTCCATTCCTTTATTTTAAAACATGCAAATAAGGTTACTTAATTCAATTCCTTTATTTTAAAACATTCAAACAAGACAACTTAAATACATTCCATTCTTTTCAATTCAATTATGATTATTCATTTCTATTCCATTCTCTTATGAACTCTCAAACAAAGTTGTTCCTTTCTCTCCACTTCGTTCTATAATATATATTCACTCACATTTTTCCTCTTTTCCTCTCTAAGTGAACGGTGAGGAATGAGACAAAATGTCCATGAAAAAAATAGTATCGTTTGGATGTTGTAGAAAGGATGGCAAAAAACAATCCATCTCATGTGATCCTGCCCCATTCCACTTTGTGTTCATTTTCCACGCCCCGCATCACCCCGCTCCAAATGTATATATACATATTTTATTTTATTATTATATATTAATTTATTTATACATATAATGTAATTTTTCTATACAGTACAAACTAATTATAAATGGTTTTCTACCCTAAATAATTATATGCGAAACAAGACTTCGCACCAACAGGGCCCATTCTTGTGAAAGTCCTATTAGTTTAGGCAGTACAGGGCCATCCTTTTGGCGTGAACTGTGAAGTCCTGCCTAGCATATAGTTCTTTAATGTAGACTGTAGACATCCATTTAGATTAGTTTGAACTCTCAAACACATATCTAGTTGATATATATATATATATATACATACATACATACATATATATATATATATATGAGATGAGTTTAAATTACACTTGATATAACTCTTATAAAGTTACACTTTTTTTACACCGTAGATTTATAAGAAATCTAATGGCTAAAAAATATTATTAAATGCTATTTCCTGCTTTATCCATAATTAATACTAGCATTTTCTCTCTCCTTATTTATTTTTTTCACTTGATTAAAGGGCACACTACCATTTTTAACAACTTACATTTCTATACTTGANTTTTCATTTTTTTTTATTCTTTGTGCTGATTAGGAAGCTCACACATACATTTGCATAGATAACATCATCTCATTGGTTAGGAAAGACCATATCAGCAGTCTTCCCAGTGTAAATAATAATTTCTCACAGAGGGGGGGGGGGGGGGGGGGGGGGGGGCGGGAATGTTAATTCTAGTCTAATTGAAAATGAACTTGTTCTTCTCGTTCAAATACAAAATTAACTACTATTTCCAAGCACTTAGCCAAAGTTACTTGACCATTCTCACCAATTATCTGTCTCATATATTTTTCTCGTGTAGATTTTTTTTTTTTTTTTTTTTTTTTTTTTTTTTTTAATTTTTTTTTTTTAAGTATAGAAATGCAAGTTGTTAAAAATGGCAATATGCATGCTAGTATTAATTACGAATAAGGTGAAAAGTAATGGCATTTATTGATATTGTTTTAGCCGTTAGATTTCTTAGAAATCTATGGTGTAAAAATGGTATAACTTTACAAGAGTTATACCACCCAATAACTTGATATAGAATTTATATTTTGAAAATCTCACCATTGAATTACATATTCTATATATTCTTAACAATCATGCCAAATTTGATTTCAATTGGATATTATTTACCATTTGATCCATAACCTCATATTTTATATATTATTTTAAACTACAAAAACTTGAATTTAAACAATTGATTGATGACATAAATATTAATTTTTTATTACTTTAAAATTTTACAAGCATGGAGAATATACGAAGATAATGTTATCTAACGGTAGATTTGTCAAAATTCGTATCCAATTAAAAAATATTGAATGGTGTAACATTGTTTAAAGTTACACCTGAAAGTTACACCAGGTGTAACTTAAACCCAACCCTATATATATATATATATATGTATATACATTATCTTTAAAACACTTGTCTCTACTTCTCTCTTAGTACTATTACGAATACTCTTTCCTTTTTATATTTCTTCTTTATCTTATCAATGTTGAAGTCATCTTATTAGGATTAGTTAAACATCTCCAACTCGTTCCGGACTTGACCTGCCCTGCATGGCTTTTCCTAACCTCGAAGTGGAGACAGGGCATGCACGGGACACCCATGATCCAACCCCCACCATGCCCCATTACCATCCCTATGTAGTAGACCCCAATGAAAATTTTCTCCAGACAAATATAGGTTGTTTTATTAGTTATGTATGACTTATAAAGTTCAGGGCCTTCAGGGTTTGAAATGATAATTTTTATTATTATAAAAAAATAAAATAAAATAAGCGAGGTTTAATTTGTCACCATGGACAAATTATGCCATTATGGGCTTTTCCCCCTAAAGACAAATTACTATTTATCAATATCATGTGTTTGAATTTTGATCACTTTACAATTTAGTAACAAACTTCGGATTTTTATAATTATACTTTTTAAGGTTTGGATTAAAATTAAAAAACTAGGCTGCCATCGAGAGATTCATTAACAATTTTAGGAACAAAAATTATGATAGTGCCAAACTATTTGAGTAAGTTGTAATTGAAAGTTTTTCACAAAATGTAATTTTTGTAAATTTGGACAAAACCATAGCTATATTATTTTTGATCCAGATTTTAGGGATTAAAGATAATAATTAAAAGTTTGTAAACTAAATTGTAAAAAGATAAATTTATGACAAAGAATACTGTTTGGGTGCACCTTCGCAAGAAGGGTGTTGTGCATCTAAGTCTGGTCTCTTCAATTCTACCGCAACATGGAATAAATTGAAGCCTAGGAAGCTGGCTGTCCCTTGGTGGAAATTGGTTTGGTTCCAAAGCACTTCCAACTAGATATGGATTGATGAAATGGGTTATCTTTGTGTCTTTTGCAGAGGGTGTATGGAATCTAGAGATCAATCCTTCTATTATTTATTTTTTTGATGGGAAGACCAAACTTTTATTGAACATTTGAAAAGGAAAGTCCATCATGGATAAGAGCTTGCTCAATGCAGCAAGGGATCTCTTCAATCCAAACAATATAGTCAACAATGCTAGATGCATGTTTAGCTAAAAGGTGGGCTGGTTTGTTGCCCTGTCGCCTTCCATGAGTGAACTCAATTCGTCTAAAATCTTTGCACAAATCCTGCATACCCACAATTACTGCTGCCACTGATGCTGGGGGTGGGGACCTCTTGCACAAAGCATTATGAATAATCATTGAGTCCCCTTCAAGAATAATATCATGAACGCCTAAATCTTTTGCAAGAAGCAGACTTGCCTCGAAAGCCTTAACCTCCACCTCCACAGCTCCTAACGACGTCATAATTTTCTTCAACAATGCCTCTTTGAAATTGCCATTTTCATTTCGGATAACCACCCCTATCCCTGCCGTTCTCTGTGCTGAAAAGATGGCACCATCTACATTTACTTTCAAGCAACTAGCTAGTGGGGGAGGGGAGGGGGGGGGGGGGACCATGATGTTATCTGTTCTACCACTGGGTTTGAGATTGTAGTACCCTCCATTGCCACACTAAGTGAGATAGTGAGTTGCCCACTAAGCCACGGCTTGCCTAGATTTACTTTTCCCCTCATGCCTGACTTCATTACGATTATGCCACAATGCCCACGACCCATGTTGCCTTGTCTTCCCCAGCACCTTTAACCATTAAAGCGTTCCACAGTAGGTCCAGAAACGTTTAGTGATCACCTTGTTCAAACCTTAGCACCATTTTTGAATAGGACCATGCTTCCAAGGTTTCAGGCAACTCTAGAAAATGTGTCCACTATGCTCTGATCCCATACTACAGTTTTCACATGTGTCATCTTGAACAATCTTCCTCTTCAACAAAATTGCCTTTGTAGGTAAAGCATCACACATGCCCTCCGGCCTAAATGACACATCTTATGAGATTGGTGGCTCCCACAACCTCCAGAACCTTTTCATTTGGCTACTAGCTGAACTGACCTTGTGAGTAGCAAATTAGGCTAGTTTTATAGCCAATGAATAGGCACTCCACACAGAAAAATACCATTCTGCGTTTCAGTCCAAATTAATTTATCTACAGGCAGCTGGGTACTTAAAAGAATGCCTTTATGATTTTAGCTTCATGAGAAAGAAATAATGTATTCACTACCGTAGACTTCTAACTTGCATTTGTTGGGTCAATCAACCCACTAACCCGAGTGTCCATATGCAGGAAATTCCTTGGAGATACCAATTTATACGTGGATGCAACCGGTAGCCATTTGTCACTCCACACCCGAATATTTTCACCATTCCTTACCCTCTATCTTAGACCATTTTTGACTAGCTCTTGCGTGGCCATGATGCTTCTCCAAGTGTATGAAGGATTATTTCCAAGTGATGCATGTACAAAATCTCTACTTGGAAAGTATTTTGCCTTTAGCACCTTGTATACCAAGGAATCATGACCCACTTGAAGGCGCCAACCCTGTTTGGCAAGGAGTGCCAAATTGAAAAGCTTTTATATTTTTGAAACCCAATCCTCCACTAGACTTAAGTTGGCACATCTTCTCCCAACTCAACCAAGTTATTTTCTTCTCTTCTTGTGTCTATCCCCACCAGAAATCCTAATCATACTTTTCAACTCATCACAAAGAGAGTCTGGTAGTTTGAAGCAACTCATGGTGTAGATCAATATGGCTTGGGCTATTGCTTTGATTAGGACCTCCTTCCCCTCTTTTGATAGCATTTTCTCCTTCCAACCCACAAGTGTTTTGCCCAGCTTCTCCTTTATAGCATTGAACGGATTTCTTTTGTTCCTCCCCACAAGTGATGGTAGGCCCAGGTACTTCTCATGCTGTTTGATCACTTGAGCTCCCAAATCTTTGTTTGACCTCTTCTTGAACACTCTAGGTGTGTCCCTATTGAAGAACATGAGGTTTGCTTGATTCAGTTGTTGCCTTAATGCCCTTTATATACTTCTAGAACACGCTGTAGAGAGTTATATTCTGCTAGAGTTGCTTTGAAAAAAATCAGGTTGTCATCTGCAAAAAATAAATGTGAAAGCTTTGGGCCACCTGACATGCAGCAACACCCTCCATCTGGCCATCGTCTATTGAAGCTTTGATTAGTGCTAATAAGCCTTCTGCACACAAAAGAAATAGGTAAGGTGATATGGGGTCTCCTTGTTAGATTCCCCTGGATGGCTTAATGTTACCCTTAGGCTCCCATTAATTTTATGGCATAGGTGACAGTGGTGACACATTGCATGATCAAGTTTCTGCACTTCTCAGCAAAACCCAATTTTCATTATTTCTCCGAACATCTCCACTCTATCCTATTATACGCTTCACTCATATCAAGTTAAGAGCCATCTCCCCTTCCCCCCCCCCCCCCCCCCCCCCCCCCCCGTTCCACATTTTTTCTAACGAATGCGGTGCATGGTTTCAAAGGCTACCAGCACATTATCAATGATTAACCTTCCATGTAGAAAAGTACTTTGGCTTTCACTAATAATAGACAGTAAGACCTTTTTAGCCTATTTGCAATAACTTTTGATGCAATCTTATATACAACATTACATAAGCTAATAGGTCTATAGTCAGTAATTTTTTTTTTTTTTTTGGCTCTTTTACTTTTGGGATAAGCACAATATGAGTTTCATTGAAATTAGGAGGAGATATACCAAGGTTAAGGAAATCAAGTACTATTTTTGTGACCACTAAACCATTTGTACTCCAGAAATGCTAGAAGAATGGAAAGGGCATACCATTTGGGCCTGGAGCTTGGGGGGTACATTTGTTTCAAAGCCAATCGGACTTCATTCTCCATAAAAAGCCAAAGCAACCTCTCATTCATAGCTATAGAAACTTTCGGCTGAACTGCAATAAGAAGCTTAGTGAACTATTCAAGGTTAATAAAGGTGAAAAGATTGTTGTAATAATCCACTACAATATCCTCCATTTTTGTTTCATCTATCTGCCATACTCCATCAGCATCAAGCAATCCTTCGATAAAATTCTTCTTGTATCATGCTGAGACTTTTGCATGTAAAAAGCTTGTGTTTTTGTCCCCTACTTAAAACTAGTTAAGTCGTGACTGCTGACACCACATCTCATCTTCTTTATCCAGCCAGCGGTTTAGTTCAACTCTAGTATGCTTCATTGCCTCAATCAGTTCCGGTGTTGATGGTTGTAACTCTAGCCATTCTAGTTTGGATTGGAGCTCAGCAATTGACCTTCCCACGAGCCCAAACTCTACAGCATTCTAGGCAGAAAAATTAGCCTTACACTAATCCAAGCAGCTCCTCAAAACCCAATCTGTGACTGACATTAATCCACTCTCCCATATTGTCTTGACCACATCCTCATATTTGCTATCCTTCAAACACATGGATTCAAACCTGAAAGTTCTCCTTGTTTTCTTTTTCATCCGCCTATGTGCAAAGTGAAGAGATAGTGGTGAGTGATCCAATGCTGAAAAGGAGAGATGATGGAGTTTTGCTACAAGAGATAAGTCCATCCAATCTGGTGTTGCGAGGGCTCTATCCAATCTTTCCCCGATCTAGGTTCCATCTGCTTGTTGGTAAATCCAAGTGAACTTCGGCCCAATGAATCCTACATCACGTAAGCCACACATGTTTATGGTGTTCACAAATTGTTCCATTAGTCTTCTCGATCTTATACTACCACCTTCCTTCTCTGAGAGGCCCGTGATTTTGTTAAAATCCCCTATAACTAACCACGGTAGAGAAGATGTACCTTTTGAGTGCTTCAATTTTGCCTAAGATTCAAATCATTTTGCCATCTCGGGGTTGCCATAGAACCCCATGAGGTGCCACCATCCCACAATTAAACCCCCGTTCACCCATGCATCAATGTGGTCATGAGATTACATCTTCGCATCCACCATAATCTCTTCCTTCCACAATAACGCTAGGCCACCACTATTACCTTCACTAGGAACAATAAATTCGTTCTTCATACCTTTGACATCCACTCTCGATTTGACTTTGTTTCCATCAAAAAGACAATAATAGGCTCTTCTTTTTTCACTGCATTTTCCAAGGTTTTAATTGTCCAAAAGTTCCTAAGCCCCCGGCAGTTCTAGCTTAAGAGACTCATTGGGCCTGGCAGGGTTGCCCAGCAACCTCCGCCGCTCGAAATGTTTCTTCAACCTATTCTAATTCTTATGTCTCGGACTTCTTTTTTCACTGCCGTCATTATGCAAATTCTGTTTAGTTGGGCTAGGTTTAAACTCTTGAACATACTTACCTTTAGTTGAATTCTTCTTAGGCCGGCCTTTGTGTATTTTCTTACCTGAGCTAGTAGTCTCCCTACCTACAACAAACTCACCTCCTAGATTTGTGGTACACGACCTCATCAACTGTGAAACTTCGTTTGAATTTAAAATTGGGATGATAAGGTTATCCTTTATGACTTCTATGTCCACCAGATTACAGCTACTTGCTTTAGGATTTATCGTTAATTCAAGATATGCTTTGTGTATTTTTTTACCTGAGCTAATAGTCTCCTAACCTACCACAAAGTCACCTCCCGAATTTGTGGTACACGGCCTCATCAACTGTGAAACTTTGTTTGAATTTAAAATTAGGATGATAGGGTTATCCTTTACAACTTCTATGTCCACCAAATTACAGCTACTTGCTTCAGGATTTATCGTTAATTCAAGATATGCTTCATGTGAATTTGAAATCATTGGATCGTTATGGATGACATCATCAATATCCTGATTATCTCCTCAAAATCTGGAATATGTTTCTATGATTCCAAGATTCCATGCTCTAACTATTCTTCTTCGTTCACTGGCGTACCACCGCAGTTCTCGGTCTCCATCGCTTCTACCCCTATCGGATTTGAACCACGCCTTCCCATTGCATCCATGACATCTTCAACATCTAAGTACGACCCAGCCTGCATGTGGGGCAACATGCCGACTTGAGAGATGCTTGACACTTGTGGTGGTGATTTAGAGTTCCCCGATTTATCATAACCTTCCACCTCAACAAACGCCTTCCTTGCATGATTGTACTGAGATGCCCTTATCCATGGGCCAAACTGCTAATCATCAACCCTTAAGGAGCCCTTGCTACTAAGCCAAATGACACAGTCTTTGTCATCATGAGAAACGTGGCCACACCAATGACAAATATTCGGCAACTGTTCATACATAAATGCAGCCCACCCATCCTCTTTTTGCTTACATGAGATTTTCTGTCCCCTACATAGTGGCTTGGTGATATCCACCTCAACTAAGACTCTCATAAAACTCCCATATTTCATTTCCCCAGTATCCTTTGGTTTTATGACTGCTCCTAATGTTTCACCAATTCTGATTGCCACTTCGACCATTAAAAGTGATAATGGGAGGTTGTAAATTTGAACCTAGGAGGCAGTCTTCTCAAAGAGCATTTCGTGGATTGGGACAGAGCCATCATACCTTTGGAAAGCAACCAGATGTCTATCAAAAGCCCACGATTCTCCTTGAATAACCTTCTCTGCATCCACGTCCAACTCAAACTCAAACAAAAGTACATTGTCACCTCCATCACTCACCTCAAATCTTCCTTTTGTATGCTACAATGGACGAAAAGTTTTACCCACCACTTCTATGTTCAACGTCCTATGAGTGAAAAACTTTGCGGCCAAAACAAAGTCCAACTTCTTCATGTCACTTGTCAAGTCCACTTATGCCACACTACTTGCCATCCAAAACACAGAGGGAGATAGCACTGTAAAGTAAAAACAAAGCCCTACAAGTAACGTTGTTACTAGAGGGAACACAGTGTCCTTTTCCAGGAGAAGGGAAACCCTATGCTACAGAGGAGAGAGTGTAATCATTGCTCCTTTTTGAGAATTTTTTTTTTTTCCTTTTCAATCCTTCTATTATTGTTCCTTCACTAAGAGAATTTTTCTGTCATTATGTTTGGTCCCCTACCCCTAGACATGGCAAAACGGGCGAGTCGGGTCGGGTTGGGTCAATCGAGATACGAGTCAATCAGGTCACGGGTCAAAAACGGGTCATTTTAAGCGGGTTAAAAATGGGTTTGGGTCAACCGGGTTGCGGATCGGGTCGGGTTGACCTGTATTTTTCACATGATTTTTTTTTTTTTATAAGAAAACAACATGTATTTGCTATTTGGAAAGTTATGCAACAAATTACTTGATATAAAATGCATTATTTTGAATTCACCACTTATATTAAGAACGAACTCAGTTAAACTTATTAATACTTATTCAATAATTTTAAAATTATACAAATCCTAACATTGCTATCTAAAACATAATAATACTAAGATAAGTAAAACAAATACACAAGTTTTATTTCTACACAATATCAGCATTCCAAAATATAAAACAAAATTACAAATGACTTATTGGATAACTCATTTGATATAGAATAAAAACATATAAGAAATTTACAATCTTGAAAATTAATTTTATAATCTATTATCAATTGTGGTTGACACTTTATTTCAATTGAGATATATATTAAAGTTTGATTGTTTACTTATTTATATATGGTCTCTTTTATGAATATCATATCATTGTTAAGCAGCACAACTCTAGGAAATATCATACTTTATTTTGAAAAGCCATTTATTTTGGACATAAATTGTTAAAAAAATAGGTTTAAGCATTCATAATTTATGCTAATTTGATACTTTGACTTCACTATTTTCACACTTGTGAATATTTCTCACACATGTATACAATTTTAAATTTATGTTTTTAACTCTACTGTAACTAGATTATCTTGGCATGTACTTTACTATTTGATATCTAAGAATCTTTACTCATTACAGAATGCTTAACCATTTATTTTTCAATTAATTTGCGTGCAGTTATGTAAATGTATCAATTATTTCCTTAAAGTTCACAATAAACAATTAAACCAATATTATCTTAATTTTACTAATTTTTTACCAAAAGAAAAAGTTTTAAAAAAATGGTTCAGGTTCGGGTCGAGTTGGGTTGGGTTGACCCGCAAAAAACACAGGTCGGGTCACGGTTCAACCTGTTTTTGCTTCGGGTCAAAAAAATCAAGTTCAGGTCAGGTATTTTTCGGGTCAGGTCGGGTCAAGTCAGAAAATTCTGACTCGTTTTGCCATGTCTACCTACCCCTACCTAGCATGGCCTAACCTGGTGAATGGAGCATCCAGCACCTCAAGGAAGAGAATTAATGGTGGTGAATCGTAAATTGGCTTGGTGGGCCTCTTTGTATGATATTTGGCTGCAAAGGAATGCTTCCACCCACAATGTGTGGATCCATATTAACTGAAGTACAGAATAAAAAAGATGTCAAAGCAAGAGCTGATTTTGCTTGTTGAGATACATTCACCCCTGTTAACAGAATCATCTGCTCTAATTGGTGAATCTCTATTTCAATCCTCCAAATGAGCTAAGATTCACTTAAAAGTTGACTGCTGCGTTGATAATGTTTAGTTGTATGCCTGTTGTTAATTGTACTTACTTAATCAAGTGAGTTCCCCTAGTTTGGGGGTGAACTGTTGCTTGCCTTTTTGGCTATTTTTTTTGGTTCCTACCCTGCTTTTTTGTCAAGGAAGGCTAGGCTCTTTGTATTGGTTTGTTGGGTTCCTTAGCAAGGGCGAAGCCAGAAATTTTTGTTTAGGAGTCAAGTTGCAGCACTAATATATTTATCAAAACAACTCCCCTCCCCCCCCCTACACACACACACACACACACACACACACACACACACGTTTTTATATTATATACACAAACTTTTTTATTTGATAAATTATATACACACACACAACCAAAAAACACAACCAAAAAAAAACTTAGTATTTTCAATCACTGTTATGTTTGATGGAGATCATTCATAAAATAAAATTCATTTTTACTATTTTTATAGTGAAATTCTTAAAAAGTTTCATTTTTTTATACAAATTATCAAATTTTATACTAAAGTGAGTAAAAAAATCTTTCAAGTGAACTAATAAAATTTTCAAAAACATAAATGATCCAAAACTTAGAGAAAGAAATTAAGCTCCAAACATATTTGAAGTTATCTTACTTTAACCCATTACATGGCAACTAAAGAAACATTCCATGTGTAGTTTTAGTGACAATAATTTTTTAAATGAGTCAATGACTTGTTAATTATCACATAACGGGTTGAAAAAAATATAAACATGTTTGATGCCAAACTTTATCAAATATTTAATAGATATAAGAGCACATTTTACAATAAAAAATAGAATTATGAAAAATAATGTCATGTCTCTATAATTATTAGACAATTTTTTTTTAAGAGCATTATTTGACTAAATCAAATATTTCGGGGACGCGGCCCATGCCCCTGTTCCTTAGGTAAGGTTGTGTTGTAGTTTGCCATTGTTTTTGGCTGTGCAGTACTCTGTTCCTGCTCTGTGTTTTATGCAGAGCAGGTTTGTTTCCTGTGTGCTCTAATACAATTAGCTGTATCAAAAAATGCATATGAAATCTCTTAAATCCATGATATACGCACAAATAATTTATTAGAATAGAGAATTTTGATGAAGTGAGCTAACTTTTCCACATGCATCTCATGTAATTGGAAAGCCAAAAATTAACCACCAAATGTCACTTACAACAGAGAAGAGTGAGTAAAAATAACTACTAATATTTATATATTTTTTTAAAAAAACTACTGGTCTTTAACTGTAGGCTACACAGCAATGGCAGCAACCACACAGAAAGGATTACATAAGACTCAACCGGTATAGCTGATGACATTTTTCTCCATATTGTCATCTGAATATTCCGTCTCATCAACCATCTGGGTGGACAGTTCTTCCTCTTTCTTGTCTTCAATGACATCTTTAGCACTCAAGAAGCTCGGCTGATTTGTTGAAGACAGAAGCCTAGCCCACATTCTATCAGTTATCACAACCTTGTTCTGCTTCTCAATAATCCGCTGCAGGCCAACCATCCAACAAGTAACCCAGTGTTAGGGGAAATAAGTGTTGCTACCATGAAAAGAATGTAAGGTTCCACCTAACTCAATTATTATACAACAGAAATGATGACCTAGCCATAACAGAAGACTAGCAATTGACAAAGATTATTAGATGAAACATATATGATCTTTTAGATATATAATGTAAGGAAGAAATTTCATGATTACAATATGGTAGATTAGAGTATCATGCAAGAGAAAAGCTAAAACCATGAAATATATCAAAAAGGGGAAGCATTATCGGATATAATTTAAGCAAGGGGTAGACTCACATAGAAGGGTATGTAAGAATGTCTTCCATTGACAGGCCCAACCGTGAATCCTGTATAGCCTGCCATTGCTCCATGAACAGCACTTTGAGCAAGAAGTGTGCAATATACATTGTCTGAGGCATTGCTTGGAATAGCTCTGATCATATAAGTAGGATCTGCCAAAGAAGTAATGATTTCTGATATTAGAACATTGTATTATAGGTAATATTCTATACAAAGTACAAGCAAGGCAATGCCAGCCAGAACATCTTATACTATAAAATATTACTAACCTATATATTTGAGGTTTATGACCATCTTATTTTGTTTGGAAAAATGATCCTGCAAAAACAGTAATTAAATTAATCTAATCGTATTTGCACAATAGAATCTCAAAGTATAAGAAATACATATATCGCAAGAAAATTTACTTTAGATCCACACCTTAATTTTCTGCGATATCCAAAGCCCGACATCTTGGAGAAGCTTGTTTCCAGAAGCATCCTGCTTATCCAGGAATTGGATGCTCTCAGAAAGCAGATCCTGACCAGCGCCTTCAGCTATGACAAGAACAATATGCCCATTTTCTCCGAGCCGTTTCTCTATATGTTCAAAAAGCCCACCTGGGCCTTCAAGATAAAAGGGTGACTCAGGAATCAAACAACAATCCACGTCTCGGCTGGCAAGAGTAGCATGCATTGCAATGAACCCTGTACCATAGCAATGTAAAGTTAGTACATTCTCATGAAAATGAAAGTCAATGGCTAATTCTATCAAGAAAGAGAAACACATACTACAAGGTATCATTAAGATTCAAGGTGCAGAAATTGATTGTTACATCTAAAGAACATAACTTGACTGATTTCTTAATGATTACTATAGACTAATGGATGTGAAGGCTACTCTACTTAGGTGATGAATAGAGGATGGCAACATATACAAACAGAAAACATACCACTGTAGCGACCCATTAGCTTCACAACCCCAATACCATTCTCAACACTTTCAGATTCAACATGTGCTGCATTAATAGCACGCTGAGCCTCCTCAACAGCAGTGTCAAAGCCGAAGGACCTGTCAATAACCTATAGCAGCAAGAAATAGCATGCATTCAAATCTGTAACTCTGGTAGTAATAGCTGTGGGATAATTAGCATTATATTTAACATAGCGAATCCAGCACTTAGGCAACCCAAGAGATATACCGGAATATCATTATCAATGGTTTTGGGGATTCCAGCGACTGCAACTTTGAGACCACGCCTTCTAATTTCCTGTGTGAATTAATAATCGTTTGCATAAGGTGATGGAAATCAACCATACATCAAATGCACATTGACCTTTTCTATTTTTTTTTTTTTGGGTTGTCAAGAATCTCAAACAATTGAATAATTCATAAATGGATTTTTGTATTAACAATTCTAAAAATGGAAAAATCACCTCAAATATGACAGATGCCCCTTTTTGAGTTCCATCTCCTCCAATTATGTAAACCTGAAATCCAGAGAGCTATAAATCAAATGCCCACAAATTTGAGAGGCACATTTAGGTCACACAAAATGCATATATCAAACTCTTAATTGATTGTCAAACCAGATTAAAAACATAATATATACCTGGTTTATCCCCCGATCTTGAATGCTGTCAACTATCTTTGAGGTATCATGGCCACCTCGTGACGTCCCAAGGATAGTTCCACCTCGTTTATGGATATCATTCACAACCTTAGGAGTTAAAGGAACTGTGTTTCGAGCATAAAAACCCCTGTATCCTCCCTAAACAATCCATCAACTTCATTAATTATTGACGCCACTAAATTATGTAATTTGAAATCAATTAATACATTATCAAGTGCAAAATGTTGACATGATGAATTTACAAAATTGCGCGTCTTCCAAGCCAGGGAAGGCAATAAATTCATGTGGGCAATGAGTAGGCCACCGCATTTATTTATCTATTTATTTTTATTTAGGAAAAACAGCAAATTAACCCAAACGGCAATGACGCCCTGCACCAGCAGGGCACCACGTTGACCAATGTCATTAATACTTGAGTGAATTTTGAAAACTTGACAATCTTTTTTCAACAAATATCCTGATTCCTTTCTAGTTCTAGATATTAAATGCTTATGAGTGCACAATGAACGATTATATTATAAGGAAGTACAACATGAATGATATATAGGAAACTGAATCTGCAGAACCATTGTAGGGGATTTGTTGAAACCATTGAATTCAGAATATGGTAAAGTAGCTCCAGGTTTGGGAACTACTCCTTTGAAGGATATCGCAACCGCATCTATCCTGCCATTACATTTAGGTGAGCCCACCGGTTGCTAGTCCGAGTCTTTGATCATTTCTCTAGTACCAGAATCAGAGGATTCTAGAGGATTAGAGCATGTTGGCTACGAACCACGGTGCCGGGGTTTGAATCCCTCCTCGACCAGATAAAGGAAATATTAATTCCATTCAGGCGGGTGAGGACTTGGCTTGACCCCGTGTTCTCTCCTGGTTGGGTCGAAGGTGGAATAGGCAGATTTGTAAGGTAATTAGTCTCTCTTTCTTTGTTAGTAGTAGTTTAGTGCAAAAAAGCCCAACTGTCCCGTCAGGAGAGAACTATGCAATAATGCATGTATTAGCAGTTCCTTAGCATTAACTAGCCTAAGCACACTTCTGGAAACAAAAAATGTAAAAAGGGGCAATATATGTCAGCAAAATATACAAAATACCCCTCAGTTTTAAATCAGGAAAAAGCAAGGTCGCTTTGGTTTTCATTTTATCCTTCTGAATGCAAACTAATGAGTGAAAGTAAAAGCTAAATTATTTTAAGGCCATAATTTATAAAATGAAATTATTAAAAATGAACCCCAAAAAAAAAAAAAAAAATGCAACGGTTCCTAGTATTCAAAATTAACATAGTAAATTGGAAAAGTTTCCTCCAAACAAAAAACTAATAAAAGTGAAACAAATTCTACAAAATAAATTATAAGAGCCTTAATATATAGAGAATACAGAAACCGTTAACTTCGCTTATAGCAGAGAAACTTGACTTGTTTACTTTCTGCAGCCAAAAAAAAAAAAAAAAGAGTTGAATGATGAAGTAAAAGAAGAGAGGACGTACAGGAAGATGAGGAATATAATCAGTCAAATGAGGAACATCTTCGAGAACATAACCGGCGGAACCAGTAACGATCTTTGGCTTACTACTACTGTTACTATTACTATTACTAATACTATTACTATTACTATTACTATTATTGTCAGCTGCAGCCATCACCACCACCCCAACGCTTTGATGTTGAATCAATAATTATTAATTAAGCTTTAGCCTTTAGCCTTTAGCAGAGAAGAATCATAATCAACAATAACGTTCAAAGAGTCCCATACTTATATCTATTTGTTGTTGACCACTCATCCATCCGAATCTAATGGTTTGAAACGCTAGCTTGTGCTCTGGTTTGAGAGAGAGAGAGGTTTTCGTTGGAAAAGTAAACAGGTGGTTTCTTATTACCACTTTTCTTTCTTTCTTTTTATTATTATTATTTTTTTTTGTAACAAAATAAATGAAGAATATACGATATCAGCCAAAAAAGGTATTATCACGGTCGGCGTTGGCAGAGTACAGAAGATACTTGGAGAAGAGGGTGGATGCTTATGGAAAATTGCGTGGATGTCAAGTTGGTCAACTCATTCCTTTTCTTTCTTCCTTTCTTTCTTTTTAAATGGTAAATCACTATCGTCAATTAACTCATGCTTCGTTGCTTTTCTGATGCTGTAACAAATATTAAAGAAAAGTTGCACTTTTTTGTTTTTTTGTTTTTTTAGTACGTGTTTGTCTTTCAACAGCACATTTATTTATTTTTATTAATTCCTTTTAAAATTTGTTAGAGACAGCCCTATAAAAAAAAAATATGGGACCAGCCACCAGCGTGAAAGCGCCAAAGATATTTATGTTGCTTCTATGACTAAGGCATGTTTGATACGTGTATTTAAATAATAATTTTTATTTTTATTTTTGAAATATATATAAGTAAAAAAGTATGTAAAAATATGTGTATTGTTATTTAAAAACTGAAAACATGTGTTTGAACTCGTGTACCAAACGTGACAAGTTACACAACCTTTTAATTCCTACATTTTGATCCCTTAAAATTTCTCTTTAGGATAAAATTTTGGATTAAATTGAAATACGGTTTTTAAGGAATTCATTTTAATCCGAAGCCTTAAGAGTAAAAAATAACAATTAAAAATTTGTAAAAACTAAATTGTGATAAAGTCCCACATGGATATATTAATAATTTATTTTTTTAATTGATTATATGAAAAAGACTATTTTGTTCAAGTTTTTTTTTTTTTTTTTTGGTAAAAATTGCCAAACCAAATGGATATTATAATATAATTTTTAATTTATTATCACGGTCGGCGTTGGGAGAGTACAGAAGATACTTGGAGAAGAGGGTGGATGCTTATGGAAAATTGCGTGGATGTCAAGTTGGTCAACTCATTCCTTTTCTTTCTTTTTAAATGGTAAATCACTATCGTCAATTAACTCATGCTTCGTTGCTTTTCTGATGCTGTAACAAATATTAAAGAAAAGTTGCACTTTTTTGTTTTTTTGTTTTTTTAGTACGTGTTTGTCTTTCAACAGCACATTTATTTATTTTTATTAATTCCTTTTAAAATTTGTTAGAGACAGCCCTATAAAAAAAAAAATATGGGACCAGCCACCAGCGTGAAAGCGCCAAAGATATTTATGTTGCTTCTATGACTAAGGCATGTTTGATAAGTGTATTTAAATAATAATTTTTATTTTTATTTTTGAAATATATATGAGTGAAAAAGTATATAAAAATACGTGTATTGTTGTTTAAAAATTGAAAACATGTGTTTGAACTCGTGTACCAAATGTGACAAGTTACACAACCTTTTAACTCCTACATTTTGATCCCTTAAAATTTCTCTTTAGAATAAAATTTTGGATTAAATTGAAATACGGTTTTTAAGGAATTCATTTTAATCCGAAGCCTTAAGAGTCAAAAATAACAATTAAAAATTTGTAAAAACTAAATTGTGATAAAGTCCCACATGGATATATTAATAATTTATTTTTTTAATTGATTATATGAAAAAGACTATTTTGTTCAAGTTTTTTTTTTTTTTTTGGTAAAAATTGCCAAACCAAATGGATATTATAATATAATTTTTAATTGATTATATGGAAACGATTATGTTGTCAATTTTTTTTTTTTATTTATTTATAAAGGCCAAACCAAATGAATAAATTATAACGTATGAGATTGGAAAGGTGTTAAGCACCCGCTCTCATTCATCCCGTAAGCTGACTTCTACTCATTATGTTCCATATTTTAGTTCTATTAAAAAACTGTGCGATGGTTACTCCACAATAAGTGCTTGCGGAGTGTAGGGGGAAATGGTCGGGGTTCAAACTCTAGGAGAGAGCTTTACACACATATACATTTAGATTATGTTAGAGTAAAATTCTATCTTGTAAAAAAAAAAAAAAAAACAGGATCGCGAGGGGCAGTGCACACACCGTGCACACTAGGCAAAGCCATTCACGTGATGGGAGTTACATATCCAATGCACAGAAGAACCGGGGATTTGCAACTAGAGGTAGAAAAGTTAAAAAGAGAGCTTGCGTCATGCAAAACGGAAAGGGTCC